>NW_024038781.1:1245000-1350022 GCF_016077235.1 Cyprinodon tularosa
TTAAATAGGGCGTCTCCAACAGTTTTGCACCTGCCACCAGTTACGCAATCACTCTTGTTAAATCACCCGAAAACCATGGTTCAGCCCCTCGCGCAAAATTCCAGTTTGCGAGCGCAAATTACTGCACGCAAAATTGGATCTTGATAAATCCGGCCCTATGAGGATAAATGCTTGGTGTAGACCTGTGATTCCCAAAGCGGGGTGCCTATACCGCAAAGAGTGGGTAATCTGCCACTAGGCGATGCACCAGAAGAAAAATAATATTGCAGTCTGAGAATTACAAAATTAAGTTTTTCCCCCTCTAGAGACGTCTTAATAAAGATGTCCTTTGTCAAAATTGAATTAAACTTTGATTTCAATAAAGAAATAATTCACTATTGGAAAATATATTTAATTTGAGGAGGTATTTTTCTTCAGTTCATTTTATGACACTATAGAGAAATTTTCTGGTTGTGTTTTTTTAACTGCAATTTTTTTATATGTTTTCTGGATATTTGAGCCTAGTTAAACATGCTGCCTTAAATATGTGTATAGAAAAGCTTTCTTTTGTTTTTTAAGGCGAGGGGGATGAGGGTGAGTCAACCTGGTTGGGACGCAAAACGGGTTGAGTGGTCTAAAAATGTTTGTTATCCGTTGGTGTAGATAACCTTATTTTATTATGGTCAAATTGTTTTTGGTCTTTGTATATAGGTATATAATGTGACTATGCTGCTTTACGCAGGGAGTGTATGTGTTGGTAAGTTTAAAGGAACATATTTTTCAACTTGTGTCTAGATTGCACAATGACACCTTTTTCAATGGTTTAGACCTCAGTGTTGTGTCGCTATTTTGTGCAAATGGCTGTACAGTATGTACTTTATACATAATACTAATCAATAAGTTTATATTTCTACAATATGGTAGGTTAAAAATATGGTAAGAGGGGCAAACTGAAAGAGAGAAAGAAGCAACAATCAACATTTGTTATATAAATATTTTTTTAATGTTTTTTTTTTCATAAGCCATATGTCATTAAAATAAAAAAAGCAATAAGACTAGAATCATGTTTATAAGCATAGGAAAAGATAAAATGGGTTAAATGAAGTTGTGGACCCTCTACACTACAAATTTTCCTGCATTTGTAAATTCACAGATGTTTCCTAACAGCATTTACAGTAAGAGGTTATTTTGCTGTTATTATCCAAGCATAAGGATGCAGTGTTCCTTGGTATTGTTTAGAATTAACTTGTACATTTTGCATTTTGTCACCAGGCAAACAAAAGCAACAAAGTGAATAGAAAGTTTCCTCTAATTCCATCAACTCTGCAGACTTTTTCTTGTTCTATTATTTTCTACAACATGCAGTTTCCACCTCCCTGTTTTATCAAGCCTCCCTGTGAATGCTGATATCAGGTAAAAGCTTTGCTGCACCACTGAAAAGCACTGCTGCATGCACTTGTATTTACACAATTTAAAATGAGTTCCTATGAATATGGACACTTTGGTTTGTAATCGTCCTTGAGCAAGAGAGAGCTTCTCTTTGAAGATTGTGTTGTGCTCTGTGCTCAGGGATGCAGAGTGGGCGTACGTCAATAGCTGCGTTTTTCAAACCTCTCTCACTTTCAGAGTGTGTCCTTTGTGTGTCTCTGGGAAAGCACTTTTTAAAGGCTACAAATTAATTTTCAAGGTCACGCCAAAGAGTCAGTTTTTGTTCATGTGAATTTCCTGCAAGGTGAGCACCTACCCTTATTTATTTGTATTGAGCAGAAAACCTGCGTTTTCCTGGAGAAAATTTTGTTTCCTGCATTAGAGCCTCTTGTAATGATGTGAATCCACTTAATTGCTTTTAATAGAAATGTCCAATAGTGGTCACTTTGGATGTTTGACATTATTTCAGAAACAGTTTTAAATTCACCCATATAGATTTTTCATCTTTTATTCTGCAACTTCAAATTTTACAGAACTTAAGGTTGTGTTTTTATTAAAAAGCTAGAAAAGCACTTGGAGAGTGCAGACCAAGAAGCCAATTTTGCCCCAAATTTGACTTACACCTGTAAATAAAACTCGCACATGATTTGGATCATTATCAAATTTAAATAAATTAAAAATCCTTAAAATCCATTCATGAGTTTTCAATTTATCCTCTTAACAAACCCTACCTCCAGACTTTTTGAGTCTGATGCTGATGCAAGATCATCTTTAACAAAAAAAAAAGCTCCTGAATCCAAATTATTATCTGGATCATCAACAAAATATAATGGATTGTCAGTTTGCATGAGGGATGTCCCTGATAAAAATTTCATTAAAATCCGTCCATAACCTTTCAAGTTATCCTGTACACAGACAGACAGACAGACAGACAGACAGGCAGATCAACTTATCCTAAAAACCTTAGCAGATGCAATCAAAAACAAAAAAAAGAAATTGAAATTAATGTTTTCCTTGACTATTTACTGAAAAATTCTATGGGGAAAATAAAAAAATAAAAAAAATGCAGTCAATACAATGAATATTGACCTTAAAATAGACTCTCTCCATTAAAAAATTACTAAAAAGGCCAATTCAACAACTCATACTGTCCATATTTATTTATATCTCGTGACAAAGTATGTTTGTATTCTAAATTGTGACTGAATCGTGAGATACATTTCATGTTGGATAAATTTTATTTATGAAGCACAACATAAAGATTTTTATCTTTTTTTTTTAATGAAAAATCTTTTTCCAAGAACCAAAGTGATTTTTTGACAGTCTGAGGGAACCAAGTTCTGAAAAATAATATGTTATCTAAAAGGACAACAACTGGCCCCACTTCCAGAAAGGTCTGTAGAGAAAGGCGAGATGAGGCATGGCAAAAACAAAAGCCAAGATGAAAATTTAAGTGTTTTACTGAACTATGGTTGAGCTTAAAATTTAGGTCTAATTCAAAAACAAACATTTACACCTCTTAGGGATTTTTAATCAGTGAGTTCATATTTGCCCCACTCCCATCTGCTCATTTGATATGGAGCCATATTTTTCTTTGCTGTAAACTCAAAATGTTTTGCCTACATCCTTTTTATAGTGAGTTTTGAACAATAACTTACTAATATAAATGACTGAATGTTGCCCTTTCATGGCCCCAGACTCTGGAAAACTCTAGATCTATCATTGTCTCTTGACAGCCATCTAGAGCCATGTAGTAACGCTGAGTCAGGAGGGCACCTCAAATTACTGTCATGATTTAAGGGATGCGAAAGCAGAGAGGATATTACATTTCTCGTTGAAGCCTTTATTTGCCTTGCTGTGATAGGTTTAATGACAGGAGCTCAAGAATAAACATGATTTGCAGCACACTTGGCACATTGAGCAGATTTTTATTTCCCCCAGGACTAAACTGACACCCGCTGTCTATCTCTGTAGAGGTAGACAAGGCATTCATCTGAGAGATCCCATCAGAAAAGTTGATGTCCATTAAAATGTGGTCTCCTGTTGTCTCCAGTCTCTGCATTGCAATTTAGATCAGATTGTTGAAGCCATTTCTTTCCACTACCATGGCAGGCCCTGTAGGGTAGGTTTTCTGTGTCTAAGTAATATCGGCTAATTGGACACAAATTGATGATATAAAGCATTTTGTTTATCATTAAACGTGGCTTAAAAATTAAAGTGCCTGAACAATGCTTGTGTAAGGCTTTAAATAGGGAGTGTATTTATGGCTGAGTGAACAAAGGCAGGACTAACAAACTGATAAGGAGCACGTTTGAGTAGAGCTGACGAGGAAGCCAAGGGAAAAGAAAACACGTGGGGGCTGCAGAGAACAAGCAAAGAAATACCTAAGAAACTTAAATAAATCCAGAACACACCAATAAAGCTAGAAGACAAAGAAAAACATGGATAAACGTGAAACTGCAAACTTAGAGAAAACCAACAGAACCAAGATCGTTACATTAGCAAGCTCTTGTTTCCTTCACAACTGGTCCTTAACAGTGTACATTATAATTGACTGTTATAAATGTTTTGGAATATAAAATATACCAACATTTATAAGGATATTTTCAGCTGTCAATGGGTTAAACCTATAGATGTTCTTAGGTGACAAAAGGTCAACTTTGTTACTGTCTTTAAGTGACTGGAGTTCTCATCTGAGTCATTCTCTACACTCAGATTTTGAGCCTGATTGGTGGTTTTCTTGCTGTAATGACTGAAACCTTGTGCTAACTTTTGAACACTCTAGTTGTGGTCTGGAAACTATTAGTCAGTTTTGTTTTAATACAGATTAGGAACATTTTGGCAGATCTACATTCTTGCATTGATTTCTTCTATGCATCTACCTGGCGCTTAAAGGTACACTATGAAACCGGTGTTGATTTTCCAGCGAGGCTCCCCCCAGAGGGCGAAAGTAAAAGTGCACTGTTGTAAATATGCACAGCTGTTCTCCTGGTTTCTCCGTCAAGCCAGGCGCGGTTGTTTTGAGCTTAGCAGACAGGCGAACGCAACAAATGACTAATGCTGCGTTCACACCGGACGCAGCTGGCGCGACAGAAGCAGCGAGTTTACATGCAAAGTCAATGGTTGACGCGCGTCAAGGCGCAGCAAAAGGTCCCGAGGCGCGTTTTGAGCAGCAGGCGCAGCACGTCTGAGCAGCTGAAGCAGTGCGTCGGGCGCGTTTAATCATCTGACGCAGGGAGAGAGACACAGCGCTGATGATCAGAGGCTATGATCACTCCTCTTAAACAGTTTATTGACGCCTAAATTAACTTAAAATGCAGAAATCTGCCGGCAGAATATGCAGCTTGTATTATTTAGATGAAAAACACCTACCAGCTGCCGTGGTGAACCGCGAGGAGGCGACCCGGCCAGAGGCTGCTGATGAAGGGATTCCTACTGTCGGCGCACCGCTGGTATGTGGGGGTCTGAGCGGCTCCGACAGAAAAAATATTGAAGGCAGGATAATAATCTGAATGAACTGACTGCACTGATTACGTTTTCAGGTGTATTTTCTCACTTAAACACATATTAAAACTACTTTATTCCCACTGATCACAGCAAATATAGCTGCAAGGCAGAGAAAGGATAGTGAAGCTCCGCCCAACGCGCGTCAGACACACTTTTGCACCGCGCAGCCAGAGCAGCAAAGCTGCTTCAGCCGCGCGTCAGAACTAACTGGTACAAGCAGCAAAAATGAAGCAGCAGACGCGATTATGCTGCGTCCGATGTGAACGTGGCATAACTGCACAAAGATCGCCACTGTGCTAGCAACGAGCATGCTTTTAACTGGGGGGGTGTAGCAGTTCTCGCCGTAAAGCAAGACTGACTCTCGCGAGACTTCTGAGCCTGTGGGTGCGGGTCGGTGCTCCTGCAATTGCAAGTGCGGTATTTCCCCCACAGACCACCAGGGTGGCCGAGAATACCTTTGTTCAACCTGAAATGACTCATTTAATCATCCAAAACGTTATGGAACACATTAATTAACTGAAAAATGTTGCATAGTGTGCCTTTAAATTGGTTCATAGTCACCTGATTACATTTTTACAGTTGTGCTTAAAATTAGCATATTCGTCCATTAAAGACACACAAAAAACAATTGCTAGTAAAATACTTTGAATTTGACAAAAGAAATAAACCTTATCAACAAAATCGTTTTTGTCTGATTTTATATAAAATTGATTTTAAGGAAGAATAAATAAATAAATTATATATATATATTTATATATACACTGTCAGGGATGTGTGAAAATTTGGTAATTTGGTAAAAGACCCAAATGCCAGTCTGAAGGGGCAGAGAGGATTTCTTGCAGATTTAATGAAGAGGTAGATAGTACAGAATCAATAATCAAGAAAAAACCTGCTAGAAACGCAGGAATAAAAAAAACTATGATAAGCTCATGTGAACAAAAATAATCCAGAAAATACCTGCTAGAAACGCAGGAATCAAAAAAAATATGATAAGCTCATGTGAACAAACTTAGGTAATGAAGGAATGAAACAAACTGTTAATGCAGACGAGGAGTATATATGCCAAACTGAACAAAGCATGGAATATTTAAGTGATTGGGAGCAGGTGTGGACAGAGGGAGATAGAAGGAAGCTAGTGGAAAATAGACTGACACAAGGGGGCAACAGAGAGTAACTCATAAATACAACAGTGCTTAAATATAACTAGAAAATAACTTAGATGACAATAAATGGAAATGAAACTAATGACTTTGAAAACACAAAGAATTACATGAATCAAAGTGTGACTAAAAATTAGTGTTGCGCTGATGCCATTTTTTAGCCCCGATACCGATAACGGCTGTGCAGTATCGGCCGATACCGATACCATAATAATGTAAAATAATCGCTCTCATGGCTTTGTCAAGCTGCTGCCTACCTTTGTGAAGCAGGAAAAAATCTAATACAAAGTGAATCCAGTAGAACTTTTTATTGCCTACCAGGAGTGGGTGACAATAGTTGAATAAACTTATGGCTCTCAAAATGGTATCGGTGCCCTATTTGTTGGTACTCGCCGATACCGATACCACCATTTTAGGGCAGTATCGGGGCCCCGTCCGATACTGGTATGGGTATCGGTGCAACAATACTAAAAATCCAAAGTGAAAACTTGGAAAAGAACCAAATATCCTAATCAGGAGATGATGACAGTTGGGAGGGTATGCAAACTTTCAAGCACAGTTGTAGATAGGTGTTTGTTGTCTACATATTTATGGTAACTTATGGTATAGCGATCAGAGTTTGGGGAAACAAGCAGATATTCCATAAATATATATGATCCCAAAAAAGCATTTCACTGGATAAACAGAGATTTTAATAACAATGTTCAGGCCATCACATATTATACTGTAGATGATGAAAATAAATAGAACCCAGTTCCAAAGGGTTCTCATTTCATGCTTGTAAGGGCAACTGTTATATCGAGCCAATATTTAAATGTTATGGTCTGCAGAACTGTATTATAGGATTTTGGCATGACTGCATCAGTTGAGTTTGGGTTTCTTCCCTAATGCTGCGTTCACACCGGGGGCAGCTGGCGCGACAGAAGCAGCGAGTTTACATGCAAAGTCAATGGTTGACGCGGGTCAAGGCGCAGCAAAAGGTCCCGCGGCGCGTTTTGAGCAGCAGGCGCAGCGCGTCTGAGCAGCTGAAGCAGCGCGTCGGGCGCGTTTAAGCATTTGACGCGCGTGACGCGCCGCAAACGCGTTGCTGCTCGAGATGGAAAAATTGAATTTTTGCTGCTCGATGCGCCGCGTCAACCAATCAGAGAAGCTGATCTGGGAGCTGGCTGAGAGAGAGACACAGCGCTGATGACACAGACCGCTCTGATTACTCCTCTTAAACAGTTTATTAACGCATAATTAACTTAAAATATATACATCTGCCGGCAGAATATGTTCGCTTTTATTATTCTGGTGCCTGCAGATCGGATTATTTAGATGAAAAACACCTACCAGCTGCCGTGGTAAACCGCGAGGAGGCGACCCGGCCAGAGGCTGCTGATGAAGGGATTCCTTCTGTCGGCGCACCGCCGGTATGTGGGGGTCTGAGCGGCTCCGACAGAAATAACATTGGGAGGCAGGATTGTAATCTGGATGAACTGACTGCACTGATGAAGTTTTCAGGTGTATTTTCTCACTTAAAAACATATTAAAACTACTTTATTCCCACTGATCACAGCAAATATAGCTGCAAGGCAGAGAAAGCATAGTGAAGCTCCGCCCAACGCGCGTCAGAGCCACTTTTGCACCGCACAGCCAGAGCAGCAAAGCTGCTTCAGCCGCGCGTCAGAACTAACTGGTACAAGCAGCAAAAATGAAGCAGCAGACGCGATTTTGCTGCTTTTGCTGCATCCGGTCTGAACGTAGCATAACAGTCTCTTTCTTACCCTTAACACTAATGTTGGTAGTAAAGCTGCCATAGCTCTATGTCTGCTCCTTACTGTGACCTGCTCTGTATGCTTTGCTTAGATGATATGACTTTGATATCTCTAGCTGTTACAGATTAACTGTGTGGAAAACAGCTAAAACACTAATCCCTAAATTTCATAAAGTTGTGGTCAAATTATTAAGTAAGTGACACAGGAGGAAAAACTTTTGCTGTAAGATATTTCATCATAGCTTACTTTATTTCAGCATGTTAGAAGCTGAATTTTAAGTAAATCATTACAACAGAGATTAAGAATGATAGTGATAGCCTAGACCTTGATTTAAGAAATAAGAACTGTTCCAAAACCTAAATCATAAATTTAAGCAAGATGGAGATTTTTAAAGAATATAGTTGTATTTGTAAAGTCAGGTTTAGGTGTAGAAACAGAAGCTAAATCTTTTTTTAGGATGAAAATTAGCAGCACATTGAGGGCTGATGTACTTAAGTTCCCAATGGGATATCATAGCCAACAGAAATGAAAACACAGCTACTGCAGCGGATTTAGTCAAGTTCTAGACAATAACAATGCTTGTGTGAGCTACGCAGTACTCATGGAGCAGAATATGTTATTCTATGGCAATTAAAAATGCATTAATTTACTGTACTGTAGTAAGGCACTAGGCATTATCATGGGACCAAGCCTATTCTTATGTGAATTGGATTAGTACAGGCAGTCTAAACTCCTCATAGGTCTCATTTGTATTGCATATTTAATATAGATCATTTTATTTCCATTTCTATTATGGCATGCTCATACAAACATCATCTATTAGGAAGCATTTCATCAGTACATTTCATTACCATGTTTAAATTATGTTCTTAGACCGAAGTAAAATTAATATTACCGTATTTTCACGACCATAAGGCGCACCGTACTAAAAGGCGCAGTCTCAGTTATGTGTGCCATTTCTGTATTTAACACACACATAAGGCGCACTGGACTATAGGGCACATTTTTTATATACAGGTACATGTCCTCTACTACCTTTAAATACCTCTACTGCGTATTTTAAAAATACAGCGGGCCCAAAACTGAGTATGACTGTGCTTTATTCATGTATTTATTACAAAGTATTAATCAAACCTGTGAGCTGGCCGTGAGACAGACACATCGCAGATGACACAGCGCTGTGATCACTCCTAAATTAACTTAAAATCCTGAAACCTGCCGACGGAATATGTTCGCTTTTATTGCCGGTATCCTGGTGCCTGCAGTTTAAATTATTTAGATGAAAAACACCTGCCAGCCACCGCGGTGAGGCTGCTGTTGAAGGGATTTCTGCTGTCGGTGCACCGCTGGTATGTGGGGGTCTGAGCGCCTCCGACAGAAATAGATAATCTGGATGAACTGACTGCAATTAAGTTTTCAGGTGGCCTTTCTCACTTAAAAACATATTAAAACTACTTTATTCCCACTGATCACAGCAAATATAGCTGCAAGATTTAGATTATTTAGATGAAAAAACACCTGCCAGCCGCCGCGGTGAAGAGGAGGAGACCCGCCCAGAGGCTGCTGTTGAATTAAGTTTTCAGGTAGAAAAATAGAGCGGGAGCAAAACTGAGTATGTTTGTGCTTTATTCATGTATTTATTACAAAGTATTAATCAAAGTCATCCTCCTCTGTTTCTGAATTAAACAGCTGCGCTAAATCAGACAAGCCAATTTCCCCTTCTTCGCTGTCAGAGTCACTTTCCGTGCAGCGCAGCTCCTCAGAAATAATGCCGGCTTTTGCGAAAGCTTGAACAACAGAGCCAGCAGACACGTTAGTCCAAGCATCTACAATCCATCCGCAAACTGTGGCGTAACTTGCCCGGCGCTGCCTTCCACTTATCCTGAAACTGTGGTCTCCGTCTGTCATCCATCGCTCCCACGCCGCTCGCAGCCTTACTTTGAACGGCCGCTTCACACTGAGTGTCGAGCGGTTGAAGTTCCTTTGTCAGACCCCCGAGATAACGGCGAGCACAGTATCCATTTGATTCACCTTTTTTTTTCACATCGGCTGTGAGATGGGCACGCAGCGATGGTGATGCGTGGAAAAAAGCACCTGGTCTCCTCACATACACCTGCCTTTCATCATCTCCAGCCTTTTTCATTTGCGTTAATGTCATCAGAGCGCTGTGTCTGTCTCGCTGTCAGCTCCCAGATCAGCTTCTCTGATTGGTTGATGCGGCGCGTCCAGCAGCAAAACTTCAATTTTTCCATCTCGAGCAGCAGCAGCGCGTTGGCGGTGCGTCAGATACTTAAATGCTCCCGAGGCGCTGCGGCTGCTGCTCAAAACGCGCTTTTTGCTGCACCTATACGCGCGTCAACCATTGACTTTGCATGTAAACTCGCTGCTTCTGCTGCACCTGCTGGGTCCGGTTCACACCGATGTCGAGCGGTTGAACAGCGAGCACAGCGTTAATTTGTTTCCCCATGTTTTTCACATCAGCTGTGAGATGGGCACGCATGGAGTCACATATTAACAGCGATGGTGATGAGTGGAAAAAAAACACCTGGTCTCCTTACATTCAGCCACTCTTTCATCATCTCCTCAATGAGGTGGTCTCAAAAGTCGCAGTTACAACACACATAAGGCGCACCGCACCAAAGGGCGCACCGCACATTTTGAGGGAAAAAAAAGACGTTTAAGTGCGCCTTATAGTCGTGAAAATACGGTACATCTCAATATCTTGTAACACGGGTTGATCTGACAGAAAGGGGTTGTGTGTTTACTTCTTCAGCTCCATCAGTCATTTTGTAATATGAGCTGTAATATACAACAAACTGCAGACTACTTCCTGCCACTTGAGTTCTGCTCCTTCTTTTTATCATTACTTTAATAATATGGCAGTTCTTTTTTGTTACCTACGAGAACAAAGTAAGAGATTGTACATCTGATTCTTTTTTTTTACCTTTTCCTCCAGAGGTCGTCTTGTTGCCAGCAGCTGGCCCGGATCCTTGTCTCTAAAACATAAAAAAAAGGAAATAAATCAACAGCACATTTTTGTCCATCACATTATAAGTGAAACAGATTGAGGTGGTCCCAATTTTGGTTTCAAGCATCCTGCATGCCGATGTGAGTAAAAGGCATAGAAAAAACTTTGCATGAGGTGTAAAGATATCTAACAGTATTTTAGTTGCATTGCATTCTTTCATTAGCAGTGCCACAAACATATAGTACACACTGTGTGAAGTGAAGTGATAAAAGCATTTGGACATGTCTAACGAATATCTGACAGATCCATGGTACTCAAACTGTCACCGCAAATTGTGGGGCGACGGGGCGTTGGATGCATGAGGTTGCCCTGCAACTGGAGGGTTGAACAGATGCGGTTGAAGCCCCGGCTCTGGTTTTTAAATGTCATCCTCCCCTTGGGCAAGACACTTTCCCCACATTGCCTACTGATGGTGGGCAGAGGGGCCGGTGGCAGCTGTGGCTACAGTGTATCTTGACAGCATCAACGTGACTGTTTGCGTGAATGTGTGAATAACTGAATGTAGTGTAAAGCTCTTTGGTCAAGTGTTCTTACTTGAAAAAGCTTTATATAAGTACAGGCCATTTACAATTTTTATAATGCACCGCCAATTGTATAGTAAGATGATTCCTGGGTATTCTTTTCTTACACGTCATCACCTGCGTAAGAATTGATCAGAAAGATTGATCAGACATCAACTAGAGTCTGAGCTGCTGTCCTTCAGAATCCCATTGCACACTGTTTCAGTGACAGCGTTATTTCCTTTATACCATGCCTACTGAACAGAGGACGCCTGAAGAGTCAGCATTAAGACTTAAAGCTCTACAGTAACCAGAAATGACACAGAACCAGAAGTATCGCCCCGTGCCATGATCTGACACAGTGACACTACCAAGTCTGTTAGAGCACTCACACAAACACACACCCAATGACCTGATTATCTTCTGAACATTATGACCAATTTCATGCTTTTAGTAGTAAAAGTTTAATTGTATTGTTGAGATTTTAGGGTGTATTTATGCAACAGATACGGTGCTGAATGGATGTATTGAGTGCGTCATTGAAAAATCAATGTTGAAATGTTACACAAAGTTAGCCAGAGGCTAAGAAATACAGTAATCTGCGTGGTTATGAGTGTAGGTGTGAGAATTTATGTATCTTATAAAGGCCTGTTACTACATGGTCATGAGATTGATTACACTCATTAAAATTCCATCTACATCATTAGATAATGGGGTGTAAAATAGGCTGTTGGTTATGAGCAGCAAAACCACAAAACAAAACATGCTGTCTAGGCAGCCAGAAGGACATACTCAGCTGGAATGTGTGCCCACTTTCTTACAAATGTACAGTTCTGATGCTGTGTAATTGTACATGCCCACTGCTACTGGATACAATCATTATTTGTTTATATTCTAAAGCCACATTTATCTAAATGTCAACTCCCCCTGTTCAATGGCCATTTATTTACTGCAGCACATTACCTGTGTTAGAGCTCTCGCTTCGCTTTTCGTTTATTAAACTGCAAATGGGAAGCTTATCTCTGGAGAAATAACAACAGAGACCAGCTGTGTAAATCTAATTGATGCCCATTTTGTGTAACACATTTTCAATTGTGATTTTTGTGTGCTTGTATTTAAAGTTGGAAAGTTAAAATGTCTACAACTCACGGTATATTAAAGACTGTCTTTGGGAAAATGTTTTTTTGACAGTTTTAAAATTGTAGACATTAATTGTCACGATTTGGTTAAAAGGTTTAGATTGGACCCAAAAGCAGAAGCTGGGAGGCAGAGGTGAATTCTTGGAGGGTTTATTGCAAGATCAGGCAACAAAAACAGGTATCCAAAAATCCAACTTACAAAATGTTAAAAAAAAACAGGAATCCAAAAATCCAACATAAAAATCAAACACTAACCAGAACCATGGAGACATCAGGGAAAAACCAACAAGGAGCCAGGGTGAGGAAAGGTAAGACGAGGAACCAGCAAAGAGGGACTGCAGAGGGAGAGTATTTATGGCTGACTGAACAAAGGTAGAGCTAATGAGCTGATAGGGAACAGGTGTGATTAGAACAGATGAGGAAGCCAAGGGAAAAGAACACAAGGAGGCAGCAGGGGACACACAGAAAAACCTAAGCAACTTAAATGAATCCAGACACACCAAAAAAGCTAGAAATCAATGAAAAACCTGGCTAAACTTGAAGCAGAAAACTTAAAGAAAAACAACAGAACCAAGATCATTACATTAATATATCCTTTTTAAATAACATTTCTAATCTTTTGGAGAAAAGGTACCATCAGCACCAGAGACGATAGAAACAAGCATTTTTGAGTGCATGACAGGAAAGAGCACAGTACCAACGATTGTGAGCAGCTTTAAGCAACATTTAATCGTTCTCTTTGCTATGCAATAGAGATAAGAAATAACATTTAAATAAAAAGAAATAAAGGCAACCATGTCTTAATTCAATATGCCAAGGCATCAATTTTGTCTGTTTGTGAAAATCCTGGTTTACACAGTTTTACTTCTCAACATTTTTTTTATATGATACAGTTTTAAAAGAAGCATTTGATATTTTGACCCATCAAATATTACGTTTATATTAGCATTGCAAGGACTGTAAATGTAGAGAAGGGCAGTTAGCAATTATTGCTTTTAAACTCACAGGGATTACGAAACCAAACTGCAGGATTCAAGATAAAATAAAACATTCGACTGTAATACATTTTTTACACTAGGGCGCAACTAATGATTATTTTGCAAAATCGATTAATCTGTTTATTATTTTTTGATTAATCAATCCGATAGCCAAAGATTACTATAGAAGACTTTTGACGAAATTAAACCAGGTGAAAATCAAACTTTTCCACTTGAGGGGTTCTGAATAGAGCATATTGATAAACAAATGTTTTCTTTTTTTTATCTTAAATGAAAAATGTTTATATCCATCCATCCATCCCTCCATTATCTAACACACTTCTCCTAATTGGGGTCGCAAGGGGTGCTGGTGCCTATCTCCAGCAGTCAATGGGCGAGAGGCGGGGTACACCCTGGACAGGTACACCCTGGACAGGTCGCCAGTCCATCGCAGGGCAACACAGAAACAAACAGGACATACAACCATTCACGCACACACTCACACCTAAGGAGAATCTAGAGAAGCCAATTAACCTAACATCATGTTTTTTGGACTGTGGGAGGAAGCCGGAGTACCCGGAGAGAACCCACGCATGCTCAGGGAGAACAAGTAGGACTTAGGCCCAGCTTGTGCAGAGATAAAGCCGAGCGTGAACAGAAACATTGTTTAGCACGCATTCTCAAAGTTGAGCAGACAGGTTTTGAGCGATGGTGTGTAAGACCCATAGAAGTCCCCATGAGCTTGGCCCATTAGAGGGAGCTGTCACTGGGTGCTGGAGCTCACATGTGTGCCGTGATGTGTTGCTCAGAGCAACAACAGAATAAGAAATATACCGTAAATCCTCTAATATAGGCCCGGGCCTTTATTTCACTCAAGTGCATCGCGGTCCAGGCCTTTATTGGAAAGAGGCCAGAATTAGAGACAGGCCTCTATTGCTATTTGAGCAAAACAGACTACCAGTGGAATGAATAAAAATGAGATTTTGTGTCTATTTGAACATATAAAACACTAGGTTCATTTATTGAAAAAGTACAGTTACCATGTCTCGCTTGGTTTGAAGTAAAAAAAAAAAAAAAAATCCTCCAATGCTGTTTAATCCTCCTCCTCAGTTTCCTCCTCCTCTTCATCTCTCCCTTTAATCTCCTCATCACTCGCGCTCCTCCTCATGTTCTGCTGCGTGTCTGTTCTCTTCCTCGCGCAGACGGGCAGCAGTCAGGGCCTGTCGTCCAGCAGCGCAGGGCTGTGGTACTTGTATGTTACTACCACATGTATAATGTTGAGGTATGGCCAGAAAAAACGTTTATAGCCCCGGCCTGTATTAGAGACCGGCCATTATTTACCTCCTCTGACAGCGAGACCGGCCAATGTTAGAGTCCCGGCCGCTAATGGAATACTGGCCAATATTAGAGAATTTACGGTATGTTGGTGTACTTCCTGGCTTAAAGGCATCTTAATATTGCCTTTTTTTTTTTTAGGAATTATCAAAGCGCATAAAGCAAAGCAACTTTCTCATTTGCATCTGGCAACATTTGTCAGATGCCCCTCTACACTTCGATGTTGGTCAAGTGTCAAAATCAGTTTGTGTTTATTGCACTGGGCTTGTGGTGTAGCTGGAGAGGACACACTGTACGACCAAACGGTTTTATCGCCATGTGTGGGGTCTCAGTGTACAAGCCTTTACCAGGGTGAAAATCCCCCCCAAAAATACTCTAAATACTACACTTTTTCCTAAATTAATGTTGCAAAGTCCTACTTTTATTCTTAACCCTCTTTGTAAGGTCCTGGACTTTTATTTTTTAGGCTTCTGACCAGAAGTTGCTTTTCTTTGAAGTATACACTCTTTTAAGACCAGGTTTAAAATGTTATGATTCCTTATCAGTTTTATTTTGTGAAATATTTTTTTCACAACTTACATTTTTATTTTAAAGCTAAAGACTCATAAAACAAGGTGCATACAGTAGGGATGAAATAAGTCTCAGAACAACCTAGAATCCTGTGTTTTATAGTTCTAGCTTTGCATCAGTGAACCAGATGTGTTGATAGGTTTCCTCTGATTGTCATTTGTTGTTTTTTTATTTTTTTATGTGCAAACAATTTGGTTAGGTTAGGTTAAAAAATCCTCATGTCATGGTTTATTGAGGTGAACGACTAAAGTTGTAAGCAGATGTGGGAAGGCGCATGAAGAAGAGAGGATTTAATGCAGAAACTGGGAACTGGAGGAAAAACAGGGTAACAATATCTAAGAAACAATAAAGGACAAAACAAAGGATAAAATAAAGTAACAGCTTTAAATAAGACAAGAGGCAAATAAAAACATTTTAGAATAAATAACTAACAAATGATGCGACTTGCAAAACCTCAGGTTAAAATATGCATCTGCTATCTTCATAATGCGTTTCTTTTACTAATGTTCTCCTACAAACTCTCTGCAAACTGGTAGATTTATACTGATATCAAATTACTCATAGGTGGAATATATTCCCTTAATTGGACTATATCTCATTTACTTAATTTTACTTTTGCATATGAGAAATAAAAAAAAAAGGAAAAATACAAAAACACTTTACACTTTTATATTTTTTATTAGTAAAACGTTTGTCTTAAAAGAGATCTATAAAACCTGAGCTAAATGCACTTTAGTTATTGTTTATAATGTGGCAAATGTTAGTTAATGGACCAATGGATACTGTCTGAAATACTGTATATTAAAAAAATAAAACTAAAGTGGAAAATATTTGTATGTCTGCTTGGCTTCTTATGCCCTGAGATCCAACGATCAGCTGTTGCTTACTGGTCCGTTTGCCCGCACAGAACCAGGGAAGAAAGCCTTTAGCTACGCAGCACCTTGTGTGTGGAATTTTTTTACAAAGAAAGTTGAAAGTGGAAGAATTTGAAGCAGCCTCAAATATCTGTAATTGTTTTACTTGATATGTTTTTTTTTATGTACCTGTCATTTATTTTAATGTATCTGTTTTTTTTATGTAACTTTGCTGCCTCTTGGTCAGGACTCTCTTGGAAAAGAGGTTTTTAATCTCAGTGGGATTTTTTTTTTTCTGGTGAAAAAAATTTCAAATAATAAAAAAAAAATGTTAGATAGTTATGCTCTTTTCAACAGATGAATAAAACAGAAATGTCTTACACAAAAAAAAATGTGAAAATCTGCATATTACTTACAGCGACTTACAAATAGCTTTGCTAACAATAGCTCCTACTTGGAGAAACACATTGCAGGTTAAAATTACCAAAATATTAAATGAGGAAACACATTTAGACTAGAGTACCATCTGACCAGATCCATCTGTTTTTAATAGCATGCCGTCCCAGTCTCTTTTTTTTTTTCTATTTAAATGCTCACCACCTGGTCAGAAACAAACCCACAGGAATCGTTGTGCAATACTGTTCTTACATTTATGAAAATGTTTTTCTTTTTGAAAATGTTTTTCTTTTTGACAATCTTTTTTTAACAAACCTAGTGGGAGGTGGATGGAAAAAGGCACTGTAAAAAAAAAGAAAAAAAAAAGAGACGGAATGGTTTCATTTAGCTAACGTGTATCTGTCTACCTCCTGGGGGATTTAGCTCCAGTAACTTTCAACACAACGCTCTCACAGCTATTCACTTCTCTGTTCAAAGGTTTCCAATTTTGTCGTGTCAGAAGGGTTTTGCATGCTTTAATGGTGGAGGAGTCGAGAAGGCCTCATGTTATGTGTCTTCTTTTCTGAGCTTCTCTCTGCATTATTAATCCAATGCTTTCAATGAATTTCAAACAGTGCGAGCTGT
Organism: Cyprinodon tularosa; assembly: GCF_016077235.1. Classification (NCBI taxonomy): domain Eukaryota; kingdom Metazoa; phylum Chordata; class Actinopteri; order Cyprinodontiformes; family Cyprinodontidae; genus Cyprinodon; species Cyprinodon tularosa. The sequence continues at coordinate 1,262,255 of NW_024038781.1, forward strand.
GCTTTGATGCTGTGTGTGGAGAAGCATGTGTGGCGGGCGAGTATGAGGCGTGCTTGTTAGCTCAGAGCACAACGCACTCACTACTTTTGAGCAGAAGCATCTAAATTGGGGCGGTTCTTTGATGCGCTTCTGAGTTTCTGAAAACCCATCATTCACACCTTGTGAAATACTGTATGTGGATGCAACACTGCAGATGATGTTCACTTGTTATGCTTGTCAGAATGATACCTGATAGCTTTTTATATGTTTTTCAGGAATACTCTGAGGAGAGACAACTTATCCCATTTCTCAGTGCTGTGTCATATTACAGTATTTCAACTGAGCCTCCCTCCTGACAGCCTTCAGCTTTGGTATTGTTTTTCCAACCACTAATCCCAGTTAACAGACAGCAACTGAGTCTTCAGCAGCCGTCTCTAATGCCCATGAAATTAACTGCACAGGCTATAATAGCTGGTCCTTCACAAAGCCCCAAAATGCTTCCAAAACACCTGCTGTAGAACAGCTGAGTGAGCAACGCAAGACCAGTCCAACCATGCTGCACTGCATCAGCAGTACCTGCGAGTACACTGCCCTCCAGCTCATTTACATTCTTGTTAGCTTGAAGACCTTTAATGTTGATGTAACATTGCAGCTTTGTTGAGCAAAATTAATTGGAAGGACTGGATAGTTGTTTGTTTATATAATGGGAGCATTCTGATAGCTCTTTAATGAGATTTCGAGAGATGCGTGCATGGCGGTTTGAGTGATGTCCTGTATGTGTGGCTCCAGACTTCTAGGGATGGTAAATCAGTGTGTATTACTTTAAAATTCAGAAAATGGCTTGCTTTGCTAAGAATTGCAATGTGTCTGAATAGTTTAGTCTGGACATGTTTGATATGAAATTCCTGCAGATCATTTAGTCAATAGTCACAGAACATTATAATCAAAACTATAATTATATATTATAATCCACCTATGCCTCATCTATTTTGACATTCCTTTAAAAAATGACATGAACTCCGTTTTCTCCAGATTCAAGGACAATTTTGGTCATATTTTGTTTAGCTTCATATTATGATATCAATAGCTACTCTCACCTGTACCAAAAAATCTTGTATAATCTTTTAACAAAACAAAGTTGAATAAGTTGGAAATCTTTGATATGTCATTTAGGAAGAGAAAAAAAAACAGTATCAGTGTCATGATCTTGGCGTTGATGACGAGCTTGGTTGCTCATTCTATTCTCCTGCCTAGCTCCGCCCAGTTTCTCATTACCACTCATCATATCCACCTGTTCCAGTTTCTATTTGGACTGCTTGCTCCTAGTCATTTGTGCCAGATTATTCTTGAGCCTTTGGTGTGAGAATTATTCCAGCGAAACTGATAATGTTCTGATTGCCTGATCCCGACCCGTTTTGCTTACTCTGAGCCTGCCTGTCCCTGTTCTGATCTGTTTGCCTGACCTGTCTTTGGACACCTGCTGCATTCTTCTCGTGGACTGTACCTGGATCTGCCTCCTGACTTCGCCCTCTAAATTATCGTGCCTTCCTTTGTCTGCCTCGATCTGACCTCCTGCCAGCTCTGCAGTCTTCAAGGCTTCAGCGTCAGGAACTCTCTGTGCGACAACTGCTGCTTCTTGTCAGCCGACTGGCTGGCATCAACCTTGTTCTCTAGGCACGGACTGTACTCTACACCAGATTAGTGACTAATGCATTCATATCATCCTCCATCAGGTTTTTGTGGTCACTAACCTGTGTTTCCTCTCTCCAGAGTTGCCTGACTTAGATGCCCTAGCCGCTGCTACTGCAGATCCACAGACTTTTTATTTAAATATACCGTCATGATCTTGGCAAGGAGATGACTGGATTATTAGTTCATCCCTTCCACCTGCTTAGCTCTGCCCAGTTTTCTGGAGTCTGCCTCTGGACTCTTCTGCTCTTCAGTGTCTGCTGGCTTCTGCTCGTCAGTCTACTCTGTCTCACTCCTGCAGCAATTTCCAAATTTTGTCCCCCTCTTGAAATAGCTCTTCATCCATTCAAGAATCCCTCTATACAACACAATGCTCTAAGTTCCGGAATAAAATATCATGATCAATTGTGCCAAATGTATTTTCTTTGTAGAGCAGCAAACAGGCTTACTCGAAAAATTCTTTTTTAACGATGGAGCTAGTGCATTCCAGTTTACATTGTTCCTTTTGCCCCTGGCCTTCCTGGCAACTCTGGCTCAGATTTTCATTGATGTTAACATTAGTCCCCCTCAGCCTCCTCTCGTTTTGCTCTTTTCTGCTGTTTTATGTTTTTTATTGATGGCATGTTGAGAATGTAATTCATGCGTGTATATTGTTGCTGGTTGAAAACTTTGCTCTCCAGCTAGGCTGTTCTTCTCTTCTTGATGCCGGTGAGGTTTCACCTCTTTAATCAGAAAACCTTTCTGCTGTACAACAGAAAGATTAGGGAGTTTTTAATGTTGTCAACCTCTTCTGCTGATGGTGTCTTCTTTGGCACTCTGCTGTAACGGTTGACTCTTTTGTTTTATTTTCCCATGGAACGACAGTTTAAGAAACCCAAAAAAGACAGACATGGATGGCAGCACACAGCAAGTAACACACTTAGCTTGGTGTTTTACTTGCTGCGGAAGCAGTCTACTGAAATATAATGAATTTCAGTCTATAATTGCAACACCTTGCAATGAGGCATTTGATTTGTATCAGTCACAGTGGAAAGTTCTATGCATTCAGTCATTAACCCTGCAGAAATTCCTTACATTAACCAGACACGTGACGTGACAACAAGGGAAGTGACAGAACCACGCTCAGTCTGAGTTCCAAACCTGCAGCAACCAAAATTTCATCTGTATTTCATCTTATCTCTTTTAAACCTCTATTTTTTACAGGTTAGCAACACTGAGAGTCAATGTTTCATTGTTATGACAGACCTGCAACCATTCATTAGGTTTCCAAAAATATATTATAAAAGCTTACTTTCTCACCCCATCCTGTTAGTAAATGGTTCATAAGAAGCTGAGTATATCCATGTAACATTTCCCAAGCTATTTGCTTCTTAGCTCTTTACATCATACAGGTGTAAAGATATAATGAGCAATACATCTGCAGTTATGAACATTTGACACTCTATTAAACCTTTTAATTTCTCCTGAGATAATTTTACTTTATATGTCAGCTCCAAAGCCATGATGATGTTTTTTTTTCTCAGAAGGAGGGGAAGGGGGGTTATAATTTGCTTTAATTCAAGTTGTGCCTTGAGGTCCTGTGGTTTATAGAGAGAATGGTCTGGTCAGCACAGAGGTGATGAGCAGAGAGGAGAATGGCCCAAAATGCTGAGTAGCTATGGAGCTGAGCCAAGTGTAAACTGCAATAAGAGTGGCTCAATTACTGAAAGGGTAGCGGACTACCCTCAACTTGCAAATAAACAAATACTGGTTATTCTAATAAACAGCTAAAGAAACAACTTGTAGAGCATTTAAAACAAACAGGTAAATTAAAAAATCAACAAAGTTGAAAAAGACACTGATTATATGCAGCCGAAGGAGGAAGAAAGCAGAAAAAACTTGTTGTAGCTCATTTTAATCGTTAACAGACTCAGAGGTGCACAAGGTCAGTGCACAGTTTTTTTTTTGTTGCATTATGTGTTCTTCTACAAATTACCACTGAAGCATACTGCCTGTGGCTGCGCCGGAACCAACTCCTCTGGGCTTTCAGCTGAAAGACTATAAACAGAACCTATAAAAAAACATGTGTAAATCTATCCCAAAAACTGCAGACCACCAAAGGCGTGCTGGACATTCATTGAGGCCCTTTTCACATCAGATAGATTTTAATATGTATTAGAGTAGAGAGGAAAACTAAGTGGGAGATTTTCTTTTCAAATCCTCTTTAATATCCATCTGCTTTCATTCTACAGGCAGCACGTCTTTATTCTCTTAAATCTGAGCCAAAATCAATTTTGCCGTTTTCCACCCAACTTATGTGCATGTGGTATGATAAAAAAGGAACTCATTAAACTCCTGGTTGCTTGGATCAAGAGAATTAATATTCTTTCAACTCCTCAAAAACCTAAAATGGGGTCAAATTTGATCTTTCTTAGATTGAAATAAAACAGATCCAGACAAATATGGAGCCTTAATGTGTCTATTATGCAATTTCCTCTGCTGTAATCCTGCAGTGAGTTCAGAGTTTAATGGAGCAAATAAATCTTTATTTTAATAAATGTGCTTATTGGCTGTCATGTGGAGAACTAGACTGCTACTTAAATGGCATCTAAAATAAACAAATAAACATTCAGGTGCCTATAAGCCTTGTACCTTGGAATGGTAAAAGGGTTTTTAATTCGAATCTGCCCAGCAACAGAACACAATTAACTTGTGATGTAAGAATTTGAAATGCCATTTTATGGGATCCAATATCACAAACAAAAATCAGGTGATTGGGTGTAACACAAAAGGCACATCTTATTCAATATTGCAAAAATAGCTAATTAGGAAAGCATGTCGTTAATTAAAAAAGTTTGAACTTTTAACTATTTTGTTAAGCTAATCAAACATTGCAGCCTAAATTTTTTGACTGCTGTTTAGACTCAATAGCACATACTTTTTCACATTAAGTTCATTTTATTAACAGTTCAAATGAAACAACAACACCTTTCAATAAATTATCTTTTGAATGGAGGACATTAACCCTGCGGCATAGTTTGAACATACTGTGCTTTACAGAAAGGTGTAATGTAATTAAGCTGGGGGTTAGCTTGTCCCTTGCACTAAATGTGTGCAGGCAAGATTATTAGCATTTATCTAACTATCAGACTGCATAGAAAAGACATATGCACTCTTAAACCTTAGGATATAATGCATATGTACTAATATAGTGAGCTCACAATAGGTACTGTACTGTACTTTCTGCTATTTTTTCCCCCACGCTTTGAACCATGCAGGTTATTATATAAAAGTCTAGGCTTTTTTATTAATTTTTCCTAAGTGGCAGGCAGCGAAAGTCAAAGCTGGAATTGAAAGAAGTAGCTAATTTTATTTGACACAAGTAGTAGCAAGCATGACGGAGAATAAATTTGCCTTTTTCTCGAGTTTCTAATTTGTTTGCTGCATAAAGTCTTCCCATTGAAGAGACGGTCCCCAACTTCTGTAGAGCTAAAGAAGAAATCTCATCTTTCATTAGAGGCTTTTATTTCCATGAGCCAACAAGCTAATAGGAGCTAGTATTCTTTGCCCCTGCTCTAGGGTTGATATGTAGAGATCCCCCTACAGGTTTGGTGTGGGACATTTGAGTTGATATCAGCAACTTATATTTCCAGTTTGTTTTTTACTTAATGGGTGCAGCTTACGGTGAGACATTAAGGGGAAATTTAAAAATATTAACCTCAAAGTTATCCAGGGCAGGTCTTTTAATCAAATGGTCAAACTCCAAAGCTATTTTTGAAAGTGTGTGCTTCAAAAACGCGAGGAAGAACCCGACCACCAGGCGCTCGCCGACGAACCCCAACCCCAGGCCTGGCTGCAGGGTGGGGTCCCGGCTCCGCCGTACCGGGCGACGTCACGCCTGGACGCCTCCCTCGGGAGGTGTTCCAGGCACGTCCCACCGGGAGGAGGCCCAGGGGACGACCCAGGACACGCTGGAGAGACTATGTCTCTCGGCTGGCCTGGGAGCGCCTAGGGCTTCCCCCAACAGAGCTGGAGGAGGTTTCTGCGGAGAGGGAAGTCTGGGAGTCTCTGCTTGGTCTGCTGCCCCCGCGACCCGGTTCCGGATAAAGCGGGAGACGACGAGTACGAGTACGAGTACTTGCAACTTAACTTGCAATTAAGGCTGGATGATACACTATATTGCCAAAAGTATTTGCTCACCTGCCTTGACTCACATATGAGCTTAAGTGACATCCCGTTCCTAATCCATAGGGTTCAATATGACGTCGGTCCACCCTTTGCAGCTAGAACAGCTTCAACTCTTCTGGGAAGGCTGTCCACAAGGTTTAGGAGTGTGTTTATGGGAATTTTTGACCATTCTTCCAGAAGCGCATTTGTGAGGTTGCACACTGATGTTGGACGAGAAGGCCTGGCTCTCAGTCTCCGCTCTAATTCATCCCAAAGGTGTTCTATCGGGTTGAGGTCAGGACTCTGTGCAGGCCAGTCAAGTTCATCCACACCAGACTCTGTCATCCATGTCTTTATGGACCTTGCTTTGTGCACTGGTGCACAGTCATGTTGGAAGAGGAAGGGGCCAGCTCCAAACTGTTCCCACAAAGTTGGGAGCATGGAATTGTCCAAAATGTCTTGGGATGCTGAAGCATTCAGAGTTCCTTTCACTGGAACTAAGGGGCCAAGCCCAGCTCCTGAAAAACAACCCCACACCATAATCCCCCCTCCAACAAACTTTACACTTGGCACAATGCAGTCAGACAAGTACCGTTCTCCTGGCAACCGCCAAACCCAGACCCGTCCATCAGATTGCCAGATGGAGAAGCGCGATTCGTCACTCCAGAGAACGCGTCTCCACTGCTCTAGAGTCCAGTGGCGGCGTGCTTTACACCACCGCATCCGACGCTTTGCATTGCACTTGGTGATGTATGGCTTGGATGCAGCTGCTCGACCATGGAAACCCATTCCATGAAGCTCTCTGCGCACTGTTCTTGAGCTAATCTGAAGGCCACATGAAGTTTGGAGGTCTGTAGTGATTGACTCTGCAGAAAGTTGGCGACCTCTTCGCACTATGCGCGTCAGCATCCGCTGACCCCGCTCCGTCAGTTTACGTGGCCTACCACTTCGTGGCTGAGTTGCTGTCGTTCCCAAACACTTCCATTTTCTTATAATACAGCTGACAGTTGACTGTGGAATATTTAGGAGCGAGGAAATTTCACGACTGGATTTGTTGCACAGGTGGCATCCTATCACAGTTCCACGCTGGAATTCACTGAGCTCCTGAGAGCGACCCATTCTTTCACAAATGTTTGTAAAAACAGTCTGCATGCCTAGGTGCTTGAATTTATACACCTGTGGCCATGGAAGTGATTGGAACACCTGATTCCAATAATTTGGATGGGTGAGCAAATACTTTTGGCAATATAGTGTATGTCTGTAACTTAAATCACGAGATGTATTTCAACTGCGGTTTATGCTTCTTTAGTTCCAATTTTGCTATCAACAAGATGAAAGACTCAAAATCATAGCCAGGAATAGATGACTGAGCAAACTAATGAAAATTATTTTGCCATGTCTATGAAGAACTTCTACGATTAGCTTAGTTAAAACTGAATTTATGATTCAAACATCTCATGTCACACACTCCTTTAATTTCAAGACTCTTCTACTTTGACTTTAAGTAACATGACCAGCTGCTGCTTATGAGCATCTTGCAAGACGTTGTACACATCAGTAATCAGATGCTGAAAACTGGAGATATTTGCTAGAACAGCTTTTGCCCAACAGTGGATGTTTCGTCAGCTCAGTAAAACATAACATATTGGAACTTAGCGTGCAGTTGCAGCCACAGGCTCCACCTCTGTGGTGAACATCATTGTCGATGTATCCAGCATGTTGCAAACGTCATAATCATAGACTATCAGGTATATGAAAATAAAAAAAATACATTCAAATGTCATACCACTGTTGTTGAATAAAAGTATATTATGATATATATTGATACTAAATTATTGTCCAGCCCTAAGTCAGATGGCATAACATTTTTGATGAGTGCCTTACTCTTGTCATTGCCCAAATGTTGCATTAAATACATATTTTGCTTTCTCTCTTGGCTCCCATCTAGGCCTGCTGTGTTTCTGATAAAAGAGAAGACAAATGTGTGCTGACACTAAACAAGATGTAAATTTTCCAGACCCGTCAGGCTTGTTTGCATCTTTGTGTATTTAGTGCAATCTACTTTGAAATGGTGTAGAAACAAAGTGTGTAAAAAGAAGAACCAAATTACCTGGCTTTCTTAATTTGCCACTCTGTGTTTAACAGGTGCAAAGCTAAACATTGACACAGACTGAACACGCCAATATGGTGGGCAGCGCTTGGAAGTGTCATGTTTCCATGACAGTAACATGTTCATATGGCTCCCTATCCACAGAGCTCATCTTCAAGGTTATATTTAGCTAAAGTTGTGCTGAAAGCTTAAACTACAGTATAGTCTCTCTGCTAAATGTCTAAGCTTCCTCTACTTCTCTCTTCATCTCTTCGCAAATCAGCCCCACATCCTCACCGTGCAGCCAGTGGAAACATGTTTGTACTGCTCTTCACTAAAAGTGGTGTGTGTGTGTGTGTGTGTGTGTGGTACAGACCACTCATCTGTATGAGCTCCACTGGCAGTTACATAAAGCATACTGTCATAAGGGCTGCAGGGCATACTGAAGCATTGCCAAATCAGTGCTGGGTCAATAACTCCCCGTTGCAGATTTTTTGGATTTTCTTTCTTTTGTTGGGAAGCCAATGCACATATCGTCAAAAATAAGGAGAAAGTAGGAGGCTTCAAACTCATGCAGTGCAGCACAGAGGTCAGTAATTGCCATGAAATCAGGAAGTTTCAGCAGATCCTATTTTTCTTTCTAAAAATAGAGGCTTTAAGCAAAGTACTTAAAACAAAAAATGGTTTTGTGAATAACACAAAAGCATGAAAGAAAAGACTCTTTGAAAATAATGGAATTCCACTAGTGAAGGATAGAATAAATAATTAAGTGCAAATTTCTCTAATGTGAATAATTCATTCAGAGACAATACAGCAAAATTTTCTCATCATAATCTAAAATTAAAAAGTTTAAGTGAAAACGTTACACTGTTTGATAAGAAGAGATAACAATTAGTAAGAGGTGGTTTGTAGAAATTGAATACACTGAACTACAATGAAGCATTTATAAATAGACTAGTTCTTCTCCCAGTAAAAATAGAGAAATCGAGATGTGTTATTAGGTAAACTATCACTTAGTGAAATCTATAATCAAATACACTATAGGCACTAATGCATGATTGAATTTCTCATAAATAGCATTAGAGCAGCAGAGAGTGACCAATAAGATGACCATGTACCGTATACTTTATCAGTGGGTGCTAAGAGAAGTCAACAGTTGGTTGTTTTTGTGTAGACAATTCTAAAAACAGAAATGACACGTGTAACAAAGAATAAGGAGCTGCAACTGTTACTTTGAAAAAAAAAAAAAAAACACTGTGTGCAGAGCAAATGTTAGAAATAGGTAGAATGATTTATATCTTGCGCTGCATGGTGATGAAGTGGGTAGAGCTTTTGCCTTCCAGCAAGAAGATTCTGGGTTCGATTCCTGGCCCGGGGTCTTTCTGCATGGGGTTTGCATGTCCCGTGCATGTGTGGGTTACTCCCACAGTCCAAAAACATGACTGTTAGGTCAATTGGTTTCTCTAATTAGTCCTCAGGTGTGAGTGTGTGTGTGTGTATACAGGTGCTGGTCATAAAATTAGAATATCATGAAAAAGTAGATTGATTTCAGTAATTCCATTTAAAAAGTGAAACTTGTATATTATATTCATACATTACATACAAACTCATATATTTCAGATGTTTATTTTGTTTAATTTTGATGATTACAAATGACAACAAATGAAAATCTCAAATTCATCATATCAGAAAATTAGAATATTGTGAAAAGGTTCAAAATTGATGGCCCCTGGTGCCACACTCTAATCAGCTAATTAACTCAAACCACCTGCAAAAGCCTTTAAATGGTCTTTCAGTCTAGTTCTATAGGCTACACAATCATGGGGAAGACTGCTGACTTGACAGTTGTCCAAAAGACGACCATCGACACCTTGCACAAGGAGGGCAAGACACAAAAGGTCATCGCTAAAGAGGCTGGCTGTTCACAGAGCTCAGTGTCCAAGCACATTAATAGAGAGGCGAAGGGAAGGAAAAGATGTGGTCGAAAAAAGTGTACAAGCAAGAGAGATAACCGCACCCTGGAGAGGATTGTGAAACAAAACCCATTCAAAAATGTGGGGGAGATTCACAAAGAGTGGACTGCAGCTGGAGTGAGTGCTTCAAGAACCACCACACACAGACGTATGAAAGACATGGGTTTCTGCTGTCGCATTCCTTGTGTCAAGCCACTCTTGAACCACAGACAGCGTCAGAAGCGTCTTGCCTGGGCTAAAGAGAAACAGGACTGGACTGCTGGTGAGTGGTCCAAAGTCATGTTCTCTGATGAAAGTAAATTTTGCATTTCCTTTGGAAATCAAGGTCCCAGAGTCTGGAGGAAAAGAAGAGAGGCACTTCATCCACGTTGCTTGAAGTCCAGTGTAAAGTTTCCACAGTCAGTGATGGTTTGGGGTGCCATGTCATCTGCTGGTGTTGGTCCATTGTGTTTTCTGAGGTCCAGGGTCAACGCAGCCACATACCAGGAAGTTTTAGAGCACTTCATGCTTCCTGCAGCTGACCAACTTTTTGGAGATGCAGATTTCATTTTCCAACAGGACTTGGCACCTGCACACAGTGCCAAAGCTACCAGTACCTGGTTGAAGGACCATGGTATCCCTGTTCTTAATTGGCCAGCAAACTCTCCTGACCTTAACCCCATAGAAAATCTATGGGGTATTGTGAAGAAGAAGATGCAATACACCAGACCCAACAATTCAGAAGAGCTAAAAGCCACTATTAGAGCAACCTGGGCTATCATAACACCTGAGCAGTGCCACAGACTGATCGACTCCATGCCACGCCGCATTGCTGCAGTAATACAGGCCAAAGGAGGCCCAACTAAATACTGAGTGCTGTACATGCTCATACTTTTCATGTTCATACTTTTCAGTTGGCCAACATTTCTATAAATCCTTTGTTTTTATTGGTCTTCAGTAATATTCTAATTTTCTGATATGATGAATTTGAGATTTTCATTTGTTGTCATTTGTAATCATCAAAATTAAACAAAATAAACATCTGAAATATATGAGTTTGTATGTAATGTATGAATATAATATACAAGTTTCACTTTTTAAATGGAATTACTGAAATCAATCTACTTTTTCATGATATTCTAATTTTATGACCAGCACCTGTAGTTGTGTGTCCATCTGTGTTGCACTGTGATGGACTGGTGACCTGTCCAGGGTGTACCCCGCCTCTCGCCCAAAGCCTGTCGTAGATATGCATAGGCCGTTCTGCAATCATAAGAAGGACTAAGCAGGAGGGAAAAAAATGGATGGGACTTATATCTAGATCAAAGCCATGATGCTTTAAATAGAGAAAATGTGGGTGTTTCTATCGGTGCTGCCAAAGGTTTTGGTTAAAGTCTATTTTCTATCTTCAATGTGACAACACACTGCCTGTTTTTCAGGACTTTTTGAACTTCTATTCCTTTATTTAAAATGGCATCATGCATATTCATTGACATGCTCGCTACAAGGTTAAAAGGTTCAAGGCTAATTTTCATCTGCAGTCCCATGGCAGGCTCTTTTCAAAACCTTTTTAAAAGAAGATTACAAGTAGGCAGAAAAAAAACTACTTATCTATTCTACTTGCATCATTGAAGCTTTGCTTGTTATCAGTTTTAGGAAATACAATGTCAGACGTCTCGAACATAAAGATGTTGGTTGTTTCTAAACAAGGGCATTTCAAATTTTTCTGATTTTTCAAATAGCAGTAATTAGCAAACAGGGTGTCTTCCCTGACATGTGCTTATAGCAAAATGCCTGCTTGTGTTAATAAATATTGTATCAAGAAGCCATTAAAGTGATACAAGTTGCTCAGCTTTGCTGAACATAATGGGGATATAAACAGTATATCTGCATCTATTTAGGGAATTTCTGAATAAATACATTGCCGAAATGAATCAAATAAACACAATAAAGTGCATTGTTGTGTGAATCTGTCTTTCTGTTCTTCAGGCAGGAGTGACTCTAGAATTAGAGGTTTACAGTGGCTGTTTTTCAACAAACATTTTCTATATTTTTGAAACTTGCTCAGTGCCTTTTGCCAGTTACTGACTCCATCATTCACTAATGCACTTTGACTTTGGCCAAAAACATGACAATCAAAGCAGAAAGCAAAATATTTTTGGGAAGAATATTCTAACCATTTAAAGCTTTTGAAACAGCTTTCATAAAAGGCTCTTTCTGTGGGCCAAACTGAGTGAGTGGGAATTAAAACTACTTTGATTAGGACAAGTAGACCTATCCCCTAAATTAAAAGGCAGATTTGGAGATGCTTTGGTTTGGTGGCCGTGCTGCTGCTCTCTGTGTCTCCTTCTTCTTCTCTTTTCTTGCTCTGCTCTGTCTCATCTCCCTGTATTTTTCCTCCTTTAATAGTGAAATTAACCAAGTAGTAAAGCATATAGATAATTATGAAAATATAATAAAGATGTATTGTTTAGACAGAAGTCCACTGTTATGTTAATATGGGGCATAACTTATATAAAATTATCTACTGAATGTAAGGTTTTCTTTGTCATCTTAACAGCTTCTGTTTGCTGTTTACTTGAAAAGCAACAGAAAGCTCATCATGCTTGTTTACCTGATTTTTGTGTTTTTAATATTTCTGCTGAACCTCAATCTAAAATTAGATGTGAAGATTTTCATAGTTTTTTTTATTTATCATTGCTTTTTTCAATGTCACCTTATTTCATTGGCAACTGATTATTTTTTCCATAAATGTTGAAGCAGAATTGCGCTGTACACACACACACATATAATATAAAGAATATTAATGAATTACATATTCCTGCTGCAGGAGGAAAAGAACATACCAGTGTTTCAGATTTACTAAGAGATTGATTGCCTTCCAGTTAGCTTGTTACCTTATTCATGTTACGGGTTTTCACTTTTTACGTTTAAGTTTTCTTTTGAGTTTTCATATATTTCATTTTCATTTTGTGTTTTCTGGTTTTATTGGAGTTCTATGTATTTCTTGTTTGCCCTCTTGTGTCAGTCTCCTTCCCCTAGTTCCCTTCTAGATTCTTCGGTCCACACCTGCTCCCAATCAGTTCATTACACACGTCTTTGTTCTGTTTGCCATATATTCTACTCCTCTTCAGTTGTTTGCTGGTTCCTAGTCATTTCTTTGCTCCTCATGTGTGTTTTCTCTGACATCTCCTGGATTTTGGTTTTCTGTATTTTGTTTTTGGACTTTATCTTCTGTTGCCTTACATCGTGCATTAAATCTACAAGAATCCACCTTCTTTCTCTGCATTTCGGTCCTCTTCAGGGCACCTCCACACAACCTGATAGGGACACATGCATATGACAGCAGCTAGCTTCTTTCATTCCAGTTTAAACAGGACAGATGTACTGAACACCTGTAAGGTTAGTTATCTCTTACCTAAACACATAAATTATAATGTGAGTTTAAGCACAGCAAACTGGTAACCATAACAATGTGTTGGTATTAAGTCAAACAATATATTCTGGTTAAAGCAACACACCAACACAGCTATATAGGGTCAACATCTCATTAAGACAACATCAAGTACTGTAGAGTTTTTACACTTTTATAGTATGTTTTTTTTTTCTTTAGAAAGTGCATACAGTATAAAACAAACATCTTAGAGGTGAATTAATTAAATTTAACACACCCAGAAAATGAGCTAAAAACTCCTATGGCTTGAGGTGCAAAGCTAAACACTGAATTCTGCTGCAGATGCATCATTTAAAAAGTAAAGAAAACAAAAGACTTTGTCCCAAGTCTGAAAACCAAGCGTCAAATTTTAAAGTCTTTTGTTCTGTGCAGCAAAAAGTCAGAAACACATCCTCTTACATATTATCTCGATTATTCAACAACAGCAAGTGTTTTTCTGCTCACAGTGTGCATTACTGCTGCCATTGTCAGGCTGCATCAGCTCAGGGCACATGCCTGCCAACCCTGTGAGAAACACATTTAAATGTTTCCTTTCATGGATACAGTGAGCTGAAGCTTTGCTAAAATTATGAGTTTAAGCAAAAAGCAAGACAGTATTTTTTACCTAGAGGGATCAGCAAGAAAATCTCCAATGAAGTACTTTCATCTATTTTTGTTAATGTAACACTATCTTGGGGTCTTTCTGCTTAGCAGCTGCAAAACCCATCACTCCCTAAGTGCATTTAATAAAAAGCAATATGCTAACTAGTTATGCAGCCCATAAGGGGAAATCTTAAACCCCCCAAAGCATTAAAATGCATCTGGAAAATACTGTTGTTGTTTTTTTTAAATAGAATTGACTATTGTAGAATAAAAGAGTGAGTAGGAAAGAGAAAATTGGACACTACATTAGATTGTTTTCCCTTTCTGAGTTTTGTCTATTATGCCACTTAATGAGCCAAGAAATTGGTGAGTTCCTTTCTTTAGAGATGGTGTCACTAATCTCAGTGGACTAGTTTCCTCACAGTGGGATTTAACACAGGGAGTTTACTTCATTGAGGAGAGCTGCAGTAAACTTACCAGCAAGCCAGTAAATAAATGAGTTTGTTCGCTCTGATTGGTTCAATCACCAAGTTCATTTAACAAAGCTCTGCTGGTTTTTTTCAGCTGAAATGCAAGGAAATTAACACTTACTTTCACAACACAGGTTACATTTTAATTTTTTTAATTTATGTAGATCTGAGAATTTTACATAAATATTTGATGTGAATAGAGAGGTTTAAATATCATATTTCTTTTTTTTCAACATAAACCCAAAGAAAGAGAAAATGTAATAAACTGTACTTGTGTTTTGCATTGATGTTGCTATATTAGGGATGGAATGGTTTATGAAAACCGTCCGAACTGTTCGGTTCGACTGTCTCGGTTCGGTTCGCGTGTGTTGCGTTCGGTTCATGCGCGGGTCCTTTTTCTCATAGGCAAAGCATGTACACTCCAGAGCAGAAGGCGGCAGTAGAGCGACCAAAGCCAACCACTAGTAGTAAACAAGAAGAAGAAGAAGCGAAGCTGTGTAGCCGGGTGCAGCAGAACAGCAAAATCAGTTGTTGTGGAGTTTTGTGTCGGTATGGCGAGTGGGAAAGAACAGGAGTTGGAAGACGCGCCAGCAGCACTTTATAGGTCTGCTGTATGGGACCACTTTTCATTTAGAGTGACCTACATTGACTGCGGAAAAAAAGTTGTGGATAAAAATGCAACAGTGTGCAAGCATTGTGCAACACGTTTTGTTTATGCTAACAGCAACACGACCAACATGTCAGGCTAACAATCAACATATACCGAACCGAAAACCGTGACCACAAAACCGTGAACCGAACCGAACCGTGGATTTTGTTAACCGTTCCACCCCTATGCTATACAGCTTTTTTTTGGTAAATTATAACAGGTTATTTTCTGGGTTATGGAGCCTATAGGGCTGTTTTCAGTCTGGAAGACTCTGCCAAGTTTTACCTTCACATCCTGACTGTAACGTCATCTGGATCTACCTCAGCCAACCTTTTTCTGCTCTCTAAGCAGCCAGTAGCATCAAAAACTCTCCTTCTGAAGCTTTTTCATTTGCTGTCCTATCTGTCTTCCAACCAAGCTGCAACCTACTACAGTATATCTCTTCCCCCTTCTCTGCCCATTAGACCCTCATCAGCTCTACGGCTTCTGTGGAGTCTGATTGTCAAAATATTTATGTTAAATCATGTCAATAAACTCTCTAATTGCCTCCTTGTCTCCTTGCGAGTCTCTCCAGGTTGAAATCAATTTGCAGTCTTGCAATCAGTCCAATCATATGTTACACTCTGATTGTTGTTTTGTGTGTTAATCTCTTGGTTGTTCATGTATTGCATTATTCTGTTTTATTCCTGGTCTGTTTTGTTTCTCTTTTAAAAAATCAAAGCAGGATATTGCAAAGATATCAACACCTTTTAATTGAAGTTTGTTTGGAGCAGGTAGCTTCACTGCAGCCCAATTTAGAAAAAATTGGAAAAGTGAGAACTCAGAATGTTTGGGGTTTATCTCGGAATATCTTGGATTTTTGGTTTCAGAAAGTCAGATAGTTTTTATCCCGAGACAAGTTATTAATATCATTAACTCTCTGAATAAATGCAGTTGCAGGATTTGTTGAACTTCTTCTGAGTCTGTTACACATTTAAGCTGAGACCAGACAAAAGGAATGTTTTATATATGACCTGTTCTCAGTGAAGGAGGCTGTAGATGTTGGAGATGAACTATTACCCAAAATTTCTGGATTGCAAGATATTTGAGAATCAGTTTTTTGTCAGAGCGATTAATCAATCTCAATAACATTTCTGCAGCAATTTGCTAATATGACACTTCGAGGTTTAGTTCTTTGTGGTGCTTCATATTTCTATGGTGAAGGCAAACTGTCAGGGATAAGGCATTAAACTGTTGCTATACTGTATAGATACCCATGAGGTCGATCGTAATTAACGGATCGATAAAGATTTATCTATGCAGTAAGCTTTCTTAATTAGCAGAGAAGAGAGTGTTTCTACCAGGGATGTGAGATGTTTGATTTGAGACTGAAGTTGAAGTGAAAATGAGATATTTCTTCAAATATATATAATTATTGACCAATTTATATGGGTTAGCCCTTTTCTTAATCTAGATTGGTTAAAACACTACCAAATTAGATCAGTTGTTTTAACCAAAGGATTGGTTGGACACATAACTACCAACCAGAATGGTAAAATTCTGAAAAATAGAATAGAACAGCATAGAATAGAATAGAAAATCCCTTTATTGTCCCACAATGGGGAAAATGCGGTCTTACAAAATTAAAAGATTATAGCAAAAATGGTCACCCAAATGTGGACATTAGAAAAGTGAATACAAATAACAGAATAGTGAAGAGTTAAAATAAACAAATAAAATACTGCACTGTAAAGTGTTTTAACAATATAAATACTGTGCACCTGGTGAATGAATAACCAATAAACAGCTATGGACCTATCCAGGGTGTACTCTGCCTCTAGCCTGTAGACAGGTGAAGATAGGAACCAGCCCCCCTTCGCGACCCTACTTGGGATTAAGCTTGTAAAGAAAATAGATAGATGGATGGATATACAGCTATGGACATGTTTACAGTAATGGATAATTGAAAATGGCAGCAACATCAGAGATGTGCAAAATGACAGCAGCATGTTATGTAACTAAGATAGAAACCATGCAAAATCAGCTTGAATGTATCAACTTATTGGGGTTTCTGGGAACAGTGATTGTTATGAAGTCTTACAGATGCTGGGAGGAAGGATCTAGATTCAACCAACATATTGGTTTTATTAACCAATCTGTTTGTAGTGTGCAGGGCACCATAAGGGACATGGTTCACCCCAGAAGCTGATCAAAATCAGCTACTTATCTGGGTTGGATTTCATTTCTGCGGATGACTGATTCTGCAGGTTCCTTCTTGCAAAGATCTACAGTTTGTGCTCGGGCAGTTTGAAGCCAAGCAGGAAGTGGACAGAATTGAGATTTGTTCTCCAAATTCCAATCCATGGCTTTCGCCTGATAAATTGTGGTTTGCACCTCTTCATGTTGGAGGAGAGTTCCTGCTTCAAATGAGGAAATTCAAATATCTCAGGGGCCTGTTTTTGAGGGAGGAAAGATTGGAGTGGGAGATTGCCAAACGGATTGGTGTGGCTGCTGCTGTAATGCAACAAAGCAAAAAGAGTCTCTGCTGCAACTGCTGCTGCTGCCGCCTGTTCTTTGATAAGCAGAGGATGACGAGTATAAGTAATTTAAACTGTCAAAGATATCTAGGCACGCTCCAACATGCCACAGAGGCATGTGCTTTTATAATCTACACCTTGGTACTCACATCAGTTCTTTAGGGTCAATAAAAGTAGAGCTTCAACCAATGCTGATTCAAAATCAGATCCAGTACATTCAGTAAACGTGTGGAGGGAACCAAACGGAAGCATAAATGCAACAAATGTGCAGCAAATTGTCAAAGTAATGCCCAGGATATGTAGACTACTGTACACCTAAAGACATCAATCTATACCCATCATTTGAAAAGAAATTGTGATTTTGGGAAGAATTTCCTTTTAAAGAATAAAGTAGTGGGGAAAACACCAAACAATTAAAAACATTTAGAAGGGAATAAACATGTCTAGATATAAAGAACACTTGGGAGAGAATCTAAAACCCTAAATCATTCACAATAATTCATTTCTATGCTTTAAAACTAGGGTGTTAAAATGGTATTAAAATGCTTGAAAGAGTAAGATTTGTTTTAGATACTATTGTTAATGCACTATTAAGTTTAGCAGTCAGTGTGCATATTTTTCTTTGCAGCCCAATAAAAAGCCTAAAACTGCACTGTAATGTAATGCAAGCTCACGGAAATGTGACTCTTATCAGCTGGTTTCTATCCCTTACTTCATCACTGTTTTTTTCCCTCTACACAGTACCAAAAACCATGCAATCAAACAATTTCAAAATAATATGACTTATGTTTTCCATATGTGCCCTTTTTAACAATGGTACACAGACTGTCAATACAAATGCAGCAAAACACAAAGAGTATCAAAACAGAGATCGATTATGCTTTAACCTAAAATTGTCTCCTTAATTTAACAGTATAACAGTCATCTAGATGTCAAACTTCAATTGCTTATAATATGGTTCAAAAAGCCTACAATCATGCCAGTTGCTGTACAGTTATTTTTAGCAGCAGAATATAAAGCCTTATAAACAGACGTGTAAGTCATGCAATGTGTTTCATAGTGACTAAAATTAACTTTCCAATCATATTTGAAGTATTAACTTTGAGCGTATTATTGATCTCAGGCTTCACCTGCCTACGTGACTCAGATTATTTTAAGTAAGCGTAAATCCTAAAAGTATGTGGTTGTTTATTTGTTAGAAACAACCTCTATTACTCTGATCAGCTGTCAGGAAGTTTCCACGTGTCATAGCAAGTGTTCACCATGTCCCAAAGCGACCCAGATAGCACTTCTGTCTGCCTTTGTGGGCCAGGCAGCTTGAGAGTAGCTTTCCAAATGAACTTGGAAGAGAAAGGTGTTCAAATTAAGCCTCTAATTATGTCAAATGATGGATCTGTCCTCTGCTTATGCTGTCCCACAAGGCACCTTTAGGTGAGAACGTCCCACAGAACTTTTTTCAGCAAAGGGATTTAATGCGACAATCATGAGAGGACTCAGCTCAAAATGCTTGGCGTAATACTCTCTCTCGATGGCTAGCAGGCAAAGCACTGCACATTCTGATTTGTACTGCTCAGCTAAACCAACCAACGCAGCGGACTGCTGGAAAATGAAAGAAAAAAAATTGGCAGTGAAATTAAATAGTCCTGTTATCTTTGTATCTGTGCTTATTTTGAGACTTGGCAAGTTTGCTCAATCCAAGATTTCCAATCTAACACCCAGAACATTAAAACATAAATAGACCATAGAAACCTCTAGAAGAAAGGGGTTTCTAATGCCTCTTGGTTACAGAAATCAGAACATATTAAAAGATTTAAAAAAAAAAAAAAAGGAAAGAGGAACTGTCAAAGAGAGAGGGACTTTTAAGCTGCAACAAAACTGCAAAAAAAAAAAAAAAAAAACAGAGCTGGTGTGAACTTCTGATAAAGACCTTACTGGCTTTTTCCTCCATGGACAAGGTGGGTTCAGGCAGACAAATTTTGAACTAAATTATGTAATTTAAATCTTATTCCTCTAATCTGATTCAATGTAATCATGTTTTATTTCAACCCCAAACTTTGCAACTTTCTGCTTGGTCGTAACAACATCTTACAGAATTAAAACTCCACCATAGTTCTTAATAGAGAGCAGAGCTAAAGGGAAGCGATGCTGTGGTGCTGATACATGCAGTCAGAATAAGACAACATCCGTAAAGCGGGTGTAAAATAATATTCAAACTGACAATGTAAAAATGTATTATAAAAGGTATAGTGGAGGATGTTCTTTTTCCGGGTTGATCGTCAAAATAAGTGGTCCTCCTAATTTTCAATCATTCTGCTGATATGTTTACGCAAGACCGTCCTACGTGCTCGTCCCCATTTTCACATTTTCGCGGTGAGTCTGACATTGTGGAAAGTAAGCTTGTATGAGCGATGCAAACAGCAACTTTTAAACAGAGCGTGCATGAAGAGAAATGGGCTCTCACACACGTTTAAGAGGCGTTCCCTCTCGGGTGCGGGGACAGGGTTGTGAATGTGTATTTTTTATTTTAAGTGGTCTTTTCAAAAATTTGCAAAACTCCTCCACTATACCTTTAATGCTTTACAACATAAATCAATGTTTGAGATACCTGTCTTTAAGTACAGAGTAAAGACGCTCTTTTACTTCAAGGGAGACCTCTTGTCAGACTTGCCACCCACTGTGTTACGCATACATTACAAAGCTCAAACCAATTTAAAAAAATATACCTGCCATCAGTTTTGACAAAAAATATTTTTAAACACCATAAAAAATGCAACAAATGGCTAACATTAGGATAGCTTGTGTTGGCATCAGAGCAAACTATGGCCTAATAGAACTTTGTATCTTATTTTATCAAGATGTCATGATCATGATTCTACACTGATTACCACCCTAAATGGCAAATGGTAAATGTACTTATATAGCGCTTTTTCAAGTCGGAGAACTTGATCAAGGTCAACCATTCACACATTTATGCACACATTGACACACTGATGGTGGCAAAATACCTTGTAGCCACAGCTGGCCTGGGGCTAACTGACAGAAGCGAGGCTGCCGTACACTGGCACTACCACTCCCTCTGACCACCATCAGTAGGCAATGCAGGTGAAGTGTTTAGCCCAAGGAAACAACAACACTGAAGGCCAGGGCTTGAACCAGCAACCCTCCTTCATCCTACGCCACTGTTGCCCACAAGCCAAAAAAGAGCTGAGCTGTCATACGCAATTAACAGAAAAGTTAAGGTACCTTTTTACGCTGATTATCAAACTCTGGTGAGTATATATGGAAGTATTCTTGCTTCTGCATTAGTGGAATAAGATCCCGTTATGTAGATTTCTTTAGCTGTTTCTGTAAAAACAATTACTCAGCAAGAGGAAGTACAAGCCGTGGCAGTTCCTACCCTGAAAGGGCAGATCTGTTGCCTTTTTGAACTACTTTGTGCTGTTTTCTATTAACTTCCCAACTTATTGTAAAATAAACAACGTGGCTAAAGACTAAAGTTAAATATGTTTGCAATAACTACAAAGAGAAAGGTCTGACAGTATACAACGAAGGGATCCAGCATTTAAGATTTAATCGACCTGCTTATGAACACATTAATAGTGATGACTGAGAAAGTAATACACCCAACATGTTTAAGGTCCTCACGTCAGCATCAGTGTAGGTATCTGAATCAGGGACCCCTGCAGTCACAAACCTATTTTGGTGGCCTGCTAACTTAGAAGATTGCCTCTCAGTGGCTGTGGTGCCTGAAGTGTTTCTCTAGGTTTTGAATCTGCAGAGTAATGCAGTAATGATTTTTGTGGGAGGTAAATTTGCAGCTTGCAGCAGTAATGGCATTCCATAGTGCTCTACTAATTCAGCACCTCTGCACATACTTACTCTAAGATGAATAACCAAAATGCAGACATTTTTTGGATCTTGCATACATATGGCCTGATCTGCAAAGATTTCAGACGAACGGTGCTAAACTGTGTGCAATGTTTACAAAGTATGTGCAATGAATGGCCATATTAGAAGTGATCTACGAAGATCGCTGTGCAAATTTTAAGATGAACAAACCAATTCGGTTCATCCCATTAAGATGAGCAGATTCCATGTCCAAGAGGAAATTTTAGATTGTCTGTAAAAGAAGACGAGGTTTAAAGCCATAGAGATGGACGTAAGTCTGGTAGTTATAAGTGAAAGTACGTAATCATAATACTAAATACAGTAGTGGCCATTTAAAATTTCCCCACTTTCCTTGATGGGCCCTTGGCTGGTCCCCCTTCAATTCATTTTTAAACATCAATATTTGTACCAAAATATTCTTGTTGTCATGATTTGTGGACAGTAATAGATTAAGAGAGGCATCATCTCCTGGTGACACCCAGTAATTCAGTGAAAGGGTGGATTCAGATTAAACAAAATATGCAAGAGGGGGTAATTCCAGTGGATGGAAGTTGGAGGGGATTTCGCTGGGAGTTGGAGGGAAGTGGGCTGCCATTCAGCTGGCCTTTGACTGGGAAGGGCCATTATGAATGAATTATGAATCCAAGTGCCACTAACAACAGTAAATGAAATTAAGACATTGCAAACCTCCCCTCCACCGATGTCTCCACCCCACATGTAAGACTCTTAGGATGTTCTATTTTTTATAAACATGTAATAATATTTGAGTTCATTTAAGTTTTCAATTGGGTTTAATTTTATATAGACTGTAAGCCATCTAGCTGCATTAATTTTTGCTGGATTGGTGTAGAGCACAGGTGTCAAACTGGTTCCAGAAAGGGCCATGTGGCTGCAGGTTTTCCTTCCAACCAAAGAATAGCACATCAGACTCCATTCATATCATCAAGTCATCATGTTCAGATTGGACACCCTTGATGAGTGAGTAACTGGAGTCTGGTGTGCTATTGCTAAACTGTTTTGAAGAAACTGCCATCTTAGTTGAGTTTCCGATTGGCAAATCGCTCTGTACGTGCTAGATGTTAACATTTACATATCCTCCAGCTATGGATTTTGTGTGGTTTGGTCATTAGAACAATTTTTTCACACTCTGCAAGCGCAAATTGCTTTGCACCTTCTTTGGAGATCTGCTTTGCACAAACAAACTTGTATTTACCTGTTTTATAACACACAAATCTTCTGAGGATCAGGCCAGATGGCAAGAAGTGGAGGACAGGGCAGAAATGCTTGATTTGAGCTCAGAGATGCCACTAGTCCATTTTTTACACATTGATATCAGCTATGAATGTACATTAACACATTTTATGGGTGTCAAAATGTCCTTCCACTTTTCAATCTGTTGTGCTACTATCTAAACACTAAAAGTGTCCACACTAATGTTTCTCTCTTTTCCTATACCAAGACATTCCCAAAGGGGATAATCAAAGAGGGATGTCAAAGGCAAAGTTCAATAAGATTTATTTTTTTTATCTATATCCGCACAAATTACGTTTACTTAACAGTGACTTATTCCATATTACTCCAAACAGAACAGCTTTTTTAAACATTTACCAATGTAACACATCAAATGAAGCGCTCATTTTATTGATTTACTTTGTGCAGTATTGGCTGTGGAAAATTAAACTGGGAAACAAGAGCTCATCAACCCTGTGTACACAGCTGGTGAATTTATGACTGTCTGGTAATCAGAAGACATCTACATGTGCACCACAAACACTGTTTTCATCCCAGTCACTTAACTGCCCAATGGTTATTAGCTTCAGCGTTCAGTCGGCACCAATCAAAGTGATTTATGAGGTCACAAGTGGGTAAATTGCCACTCGTATCTTCTGAAGATCTAGATTGTGCTGTTGAAGTGTTCAGTGATTACACTCAGAGGGGGAATCTAAACCTGGCTCAATCAAAAAGACATAAATAAAAAGACAATTAGCTGATTGGTTGACATTAGCATAAAAATTATGCTCATACGTTAGATCTGTAAGGATATTTTGGCTCACTAAAAAATTATTAAACCATGTTAAAAAAGTTTACTTCCATTTTAAACTGTGATAACAAGATTAGTTTACTAACATACCATAATAGATGTTTGAAATGCTGTAATTGGTAATATATTTGATTTCTAAATATTATACCCAACTGCATTTATTTTCACTTTATCTCTTTTCAGGAACTAAAACACATTTTTGCAGCAGAACATAGTTGGCAATATCTTGTAGACCTATAACGTTAAGATAAAAAACAACTATAAAAATCTGCTTCATAACAGTACAGGTAAAATATATTCAGCAGGAGGTTTCAAGACTTTAATTTTTCCAAAAAAATAAAAAAAAAGCCCTTAATCAGGAGAACGATCTCTAAAGCTGCTTAATATCCAAATGTAGTGGATAGAATGTCATTTATCCATTAGCAAACCTGAATAATGGGAAACTAAGACATGACCATAATGAAAAAATTGTGCAAATACAATTATCATTGTATTGGTATAAAGATTATCTGTCCATCTTATGAAACAAACCATCCCAAACTGTGTAGAAGTTTTTTTTATTATTATTATTAATATTATTCTACTTTTATTCCCCACAATCCTAATATGTTTAAGAATCTCTTTACATTATAGCAACGCCTGCTTTGTAGCAAAAATGGACGTACATTTATTTTTGCAGGTCAGTTTGCACCTGAATTTCAGAAATACTAAAAAAGAAACCAAAGCTGCAGCTGCAGTTGAGTTTTGGAATTTGGAAAATCCATTTGCACCTGCTAAAAGCGGATTTGTATAATTTCCACCTATGAATTTGCACAGTTTGTTCATAAGTATATGATCTGCACATTGAGGAAGATAAACGTGCAAAAAAAGATTTGCAGGTGTTTTCTGTTGAATTGCAAAAGCAATTCCCTTTGGGACTTCTTTGAGGATCCACTCTGCATCTATAAAAATATTTGCACTCGTTTCTTCTTAATATGGTAGAGTGGATACTTTTGCAAAAAACTATTATTTTGTCATATCAATTAAACTTGGTCAGTGGGTAGATAAATACAAAAAAGACAATACAATTACAGCCACCTACCTAACATTACATAGCTTAGGTATGTAAGTAGCAAAACTGAGTTTAAGTTTGCAGGAGTAGCTCCTTCATCTCTTAAGCAAAGGAGGAATTGAGTGAACCCTGATTTTTGTTGGCTGTTGATGTTGTGGTTTAGGTTTAGTGCATTCTAAGTAGAGCAAAAAATTACTTTCCAGGCTTAAAGTGGATTAAACAGTATTTTGTGTCACTCACTTCAAAGCAAAAAGTCATAGTTTTTTTTAGCAGAGTTAGGGCTCAGGAAGATTTTTCTTAATCTTTCATTTGTTCAACTGAAACTCAAACCCTTCAGAACTGCTGGGAAGTTTTCGATTACCCAATGTCACAAAAAGTAACTTTGGATAAAATGAAATGCCTCCAAAAAAAACTTTCTCATCTGTTTGTCACAGTGAACATCTGCTACAGTCTCAAGTCTTTCAGTTTTCTTCCAAAAAGCCACAGATTGTCAGATTTAGGTCTAGAGTGACCTTAACTAGGCCGGTTATAAAAAACATTTTGGACCTAGCCTATTAGCTTGTATATCTGGGGACATTTTACTCCTAAAGGAGATCTCTGCCTTAATCTGCACTAACCACCTTCTATGCAAAACAAAATAATTTCCTCATCACATTGTTGGAAACACTATGATGGACTGGTGACCTGTCCATGTTGTGCCCCGCCTCTCGCCCGTAGACAGCTGGAGATAGGGCACCAGCACCCCTCGCGACCCCACCTGGGATTAAAGCGTGTAAGAAAATGGTTGGATGGATGGATTGTTAGCAACACTCCAACATTACTTATTTCCCTTGTTTTGCACATTTGTCCATGTTTGTGCCTCCTGCTTAAGTTCTGGCACACTAAAAAAAGAGTTTCTTATGGCTTAACATTTCCTTTTTTCAATTCCCTGAGCCAGAAAAGATTAATGAAGTGCTTAGCAAACCTTTATCTTGTCAATATTAACCCACCTGAGCTAAATACATTTGCAGTGCCTCCAGAGGTACCATCTTCATCTTTCACTGAAAGAAATGCCATGAATGTTTGTACGATTTCATTTTTAAAGGCATGCAGAGTAACTTTTGGCCACTAGGGGAGCTATACCTGTAACTTTCATGTCTACAGGTGCTGGTCATAAAATTAGAATATCATGAAAAAGTAGATTGATTTCAGTAATTCCATTTAAAAAGTGAAACTTGTATATTATATTCATACATTACATACAAACTCATATATTTCAGATGTTTATTTTGTTTAATTTTGATGATTACAAATGACAACAAATGAAAATCTCAAATTCATCATATCAGAAAATTAGAATATTGTGAAAAGGTTCAAAATTGATGGCCCCTGGTGCCACACTCTAATCAGCTAATTAACTCAAACCACCTGCAAAAGCCTTTAAATGGTCTTTCAGTCTAGTTCTATAGGCTACACAATCATGGGGAAGACTGCTGACTTGACAGTTGTCCAAAAGACGACCATCGACACCTTGCACAAGGAGGGCAAGACACAAAAGGTCATCGCTAAAGAGGCTGGCTGTTCACAGAGCTCAGTGTCCAAGCACATTAATAGAGAGGCGAAGGGAAGGAAAAGATGTGGTCGAAAAAAGTGTACAAGCAAGAGGGATAACCGCACCCTGGAGAGGATTGTGAAACAAAACCCATTCAAAAATGTGGGGGAGATTCACAAAGAGTGGACTGCAGCTGGAGTGAGTGCTTCAAGAACCACCACACACAGACGTATGAAAGACATGGGTTTCTGCTGTCTTATTCCTTGTGTCAAGCCACTCTTGAACCACAGACAGCGTCAGAAGCGTCTTGCCTGGGCTAAAGAGAAACAGGACTGGACTGCTGGTGAGTGGTCCAAAGTCATGTTCTCTGATGAAAGTAAATTTTGCATTTCCTTTGGAAATCAAGGTCCCAGAGTCTGGAGGAAAAGAAGAGAGGCACTTCATCCACGTTGCTTGAAGTCCAGTGTAAAGTTTCCACAGTCAGTGATGGTTTGGGGTGCCATGTCATCTGTTGGTGTTGGTCCATTGTGTTTTCTGAGGTCCAGGGTCAACGCAGCCACATACCAGGAAGTTTTAGAGCACTTCATGCTTCCTGCAGCTGACCAACTTTTTGGAGATGCAGATTTCATTTTCCAACAGGACTTGGCACCTGCACACAGTGCCAAAGCTACCAGTACCTGGTTGAAGGACCATGGTATCCCTGTTCTTAATTGGCCAGCAAACTCTCCTGACCTTAACCCCATAGAAAATCTATGGGGTATTGTGAAGAAGAAGATGCAATACACCAGACCCAACAATTCAGAAGAGCTAAAAGCCACTATTAGAGCAACCTGGGCTATCATAACACCTGAGCAGTGCCACAGACTGATCGACTCCATGCCACGCCGCATTGCTGCAGTAATACAGGCCAAAGGAGGCCCAACTAAATACTGAGTGCTGTACATGCTCATACTTTTCATGTTCATACTTTTCAGTTGGCCAACATTTCTATAAATCCTTTGTTTTTATTGGTCTTCAGTAATATTCTAATTTTCTGATATGATGAATTTGAGATTTTCATTTGTTGTCATTTGTAATCATCAAAATTAGACAAAATAAACATCTGAAATATATGAGTTTGTATGTAATGTATGAATATAATATACAAGTTTCACTTTTTAAATGGAATTACTGAAATCAATCTACTTTTTCATGATATTCTAATTTTATGACCAGCACCTGTAGTTGCCAAAAGCAACGCAGAACTGTTGCAAAAGTCCAGCAGACCAGCGGCAGAGCTCCAGTGAACAGCTTTTGTTTGTAGCCTGCTGGCTTTCTCTGCCTAAATTTTGCTTCTACTAAACATAGAAAATAATAAGAAATATATATGTCACTATATTAGGAGCAAAGTGTTAACTTACCAGTCTAATAATAAAGTTGAGAAAAGAGAATTTGTTTTACATCCGGCTTCTTCTTTCAGCCTTCACCAACGAACAAACTCCTTTCAAATATTGACTTGTTTTTCCTCGCACATAATTCCTTTCACGTTTTCTCTATTTAGCCTCCTCAGGAGGTTTAAACTTTTTGCTTGCCTCAGGCATGAGCAGTAGTCGAGCAGACGGAAAAATCTTGGATCTAAAGCCTTATCCTGCCTTCCCTCATCTGCCTGGTTCTGATCTCCTGTCTGTTCTCTGACCTCCTGGACTTCAACGTCTGGTAGTCTCTGGTTAATGCAGGCTGCGTTTGGATGGCAGCTAACTGGAACCAATCTTGTCGTCTGAACACGGACTGAACTTTAAGACCAGGTTAGTGACTAACACGTGTGGGCGACAATGGCGTCGGATGTAGGATTTTGCCCTGAAATTGAAGGATTGACGGTTCAAGCCCCAGCTCTGACTTTCAGTGTTGTTGTGTCCTTGGGCAAGACACTTCACCTGCATTGTCCACTGATGGTGGTCAGAGGGCCCGGTGGCACCAGTGTACGGCAGCCCTGCTTCTGTCAGTGAGCACCAGGGCAGCTGTGGCTACAATGTAGCTTGCCACCATCAGTGTGTGAGTGTGCGCGTGAATGTAGAGTAAAGCACTTTTTCAAGTCTCCTGACTTGAAAAAGTGCTATATAAGTACATGCCATTTACCATTTACGTTCATAATCATCCTCAACCAGATAGGCATGGTTACTAACCCGTGCTCTCTCCCTGCATAGGTTCCTACCTTAGACACCCTCCCTGTTTCCTGTAGATCTGTTTACTTAATAAAAGTTGTTGAGAAATACAACTGTCTGTCTGCTTCAAAAAGTGGGTCCTCCGTTCTGAGTCTTGACAAGAAATGAACAGCAGGCAGCTTAACCGATTAGATTTGATAACTGATTTTTTTATTGGTGCAGAGATAACAGCCTGATTCTGAACGTGGAGAAGATGAAGGAAATCATCGTTGACTTCAGGAAGAACCGGCCTAACCACGCTCCACTGCTCATCAACAGCTCAGCTGTAGAGGTGGTTAGCAGAACCAAATTCCTGTGGGTGCAAATCACAGACACCATCACCTGAACTGTAAACACCACCTCACTGATTGAAAGGGCACAAAAGCGCATGTACTTCTTGTGGAGGATGAGGAGAGCCCACCTGCCCCCACCCATCCTCACCACCTTCTACAGAAGCACCATAGAGAGCGTTCTGACCAGTTGTCAGTGTGTGCTGTGGAGGCTGCAGCGCCTCAGACTGGAAGAAGGTTAGAAGAGTGGTGAGAACAGCAGAGAGGATCATCGGGGCTCCTCTCTACTCCATTAAAGACATTTCATCCGGGGCGTGCAGGTGGAACAGATGCACTTAGGCCTCAACAAGGCTGACCAAGGTTCGAATCCTTTGGTTCTTTGCTGCATGTCTCTCCCGCTCTCTCATACCCCCTTTCCTGTCAGCCTACAGTAGAAAAAATGAGCCACTAGTGCTGCAAAAACCAAAAACCAAAATCCCAGCGCTGCGTGTCACGAGCCCGTAACATCATCAGTTACCCCTCACACCCCCACCACGGACAGTTCTCCCTGCTGCCCTCTTGAAAGAGACTTCGATGCATCCGATGCAGGTCCAGCAGATTCAAGAACAGTTTCTTCCCCACTACCATAAGACTGCTGAATTTTGTATAAAAATTGGATTTCAAAAAAAACAAAAAAACAAACAAACATGAATGTTGAATCTGTAACTAATATACAGTCGTATGTTTACATCATCATTGCTGCTTACCTTTATCAAGGCTGCACTTTAAAAAAATGAAAATGTCTTGAGAGCTGTACTGAACGAAATTTTTTTTGTATGCACTCTGTGTGTACAAAATGACAATAAAGTCTGTCTACGTGTAGATTTGCCATTTTATAAGTATAATCATAGCTGTACAACAGAGTTTTGGACACTTCTCTCATTCCTTCTGTTTGAAGTGAGTTTGGTGGTCCTTGTCAGGGGGATGGTGTAACGCTTCATCAGGAAACACATTTCAGCTCAGTGACACAGGCAGTAAACAGAGGGGATCAATCCAACTGGAAACGTGGGGTAAATTGAAAGAAATGGTTTGTAACAAGACCCCATCCTAATCTTATCTGTCAGCTGCTTCACAGAGTAGGAAACTAATCTATTGTCTTAAACACTATCAAAATATTTGTGCTGTTATAAAAGTCAGAGGAGATGCAGCAAAGCACTAAATATTGCTTTCTTGTGTAATTGTTTTACCATGTTTGAGAGGCAGCATGTTTCTACTATAACATCCTCTGTCCTTCTCTTTCAAGGATATCTTACAAAGCACAAATTATCCCTATATGGTGGATAATATCCTGGACTTATTTTACACAATCAAACCTCCAGGACTGCTAACTTCATATTTTCACCTTATTGTAAATTCTGAAGTAAAATACTGTTAATATGAAGATTTTCAAACTGATTTGCAACAATATAAAAATGTATCACTTTAATATCAGTGCAATGCAAGCATAGCGACTGGCAAAACTCTACAACCTTGTTGCCTTAGTAACATGATGGCACTGCAGTGGTTGCATGTTTATTTCAGGCCGTTTTCTTCAATGTGGCAACAGTCAGACCAAACAAATGGCTTAAAACAAAACCCTTTTCACTGGATGGGTCTGCAAAATAAACACAAAGAACAGCTCCTGCTGGAGCTTTTAAAGATCAACCACTGCAGGCAGCTTACTGGAACCAGTAAGCTGCAGCCTCATTGGTCAAAATGGGACAGTGTATTGACCACCCTCTTCTTTATGCCTGATCAACTTGATACACAAACCCCAGAAATAGCAAAGCTTACAAAGGCCCAAATATTATGTAAAGGACATGTTTCTAGGCCGGCTTAGAACTGTTTTTTGAAAACAAAGAGCTGGTGATTAAGATGTTCATTAATGATGTTGCATGGTAGTAATGGTAATTTAGAGATCAGAATGTCCTTTGAGGAGATTTTCAGATTTGCTGTTTTTTTATTCATAGCAATGACACAATAAGAAGGATTAGTCAGGTATGGGAAACTTCTAGACCAGGGGAGGGCAATTTCAGTTCCTGGGTGCCAGTATCCTTAAACTTTTAGATCCATCCTTGGTCCAACACACCTGAAACAAATGGCTTAGTTACCTCCTCGGTATGCAGTCAGTCCTCAAGAGTCCTCTCAATCATCTAAGTACTTGATTCAGGTGTGTTGAACCAAAGCCACATCTAAAAGTTGCAGGATACCAGTCCTAAGGAGCTGGAATTGCCCACCCCTGTTCTAGACCAAAGAAAGTTATAGTCAAACAGAATAAAAGAGTGTGCATCTTAAGATAGAGAAAATAGAACTGACAAGATGTGAGTTGGTTCTATTGTAAACCTAGTAATTTTGTTTCAAAGTAGAGTATCTGATTAGGATGGCTATTAGGTATTCATTATGTTTATTAAATTGTCAACCTAAGAAAGTTTTTCTAAGGTGGCGGATATTTTTTTCAAATTGCATTCTGGAACATTAACCTGGTAATAGTAAAAGTCTATTCATTTTGTGTGATGGATGTGTGGGGTCCGCAGATATAATAGCTACTTTTTTCCTGCACCCCAAAATCTTTAAAGTCACTACTGAAGGGAAGGCCAGCCCCAATGACCCTTCCTTTTGGACCTATCCTGTTTATTTGTTTAATAAGCCAAACCCCAAGGAGATGAGACATACTGAATGACAGCATTGCAAAAGATGACTGGCAGCTGCTGTTGAAGGTTGTATCTCTTAAGTTGTTACATGTAAAGTCTGCTGATGTTCTATGCGTCGGTATCACTGAAGATGGGTAAGGAAAGCAGTGTGGGGTGGAGTGTCCAGTTTTCTCTGAGGTTTTCTGACTGCATTAGAACTACATGATGCAATTTCTGTCTACATGCAGAGTTACCATCCTCTTGGATCATAGAAATTAAAGTGGGGCAATCTGCAAACTTCAGGAGTTTTAAAATCACCTTTACAGAGAAGCAGTCTTCTGTGGACGGTAGCTAGGTTTCCATTACAAATGTGTGTAAAACTATGTCGATATTCTGGTAATTTTGAAAAGGCACATTTTTGCAACTACGGTATTTCCTTTAAATAAAAAAATAAAATTGCACATGAATACGTTTGTTCACTCAATAACTAAGAAAAGAACAAGGAAGTAGCAGATGTAAACATAAAATCTATCCATATTTCAGCCACAGCTCTAGTGGACGCCATTTTCTTTTTACTACTTCTGATATTCTTCTTTATCTCTTTAACAAGGCAGTAAGGTACAGTTGCTGATCATGTGACGTGTGCAGAAAATGCTATTTCTTTTTTATTTTATTTCAATGTTTCAGTATTTTCCTAATTACAGTTTGCACAATTTGATGATTGAAGGAAATTCAGCTAGAAAAGTGGAGAGAGAACACACCCCTAAAGTGCACCAGTGCTAATGTTTCCTTATCTCTTGTGGGTTGTTGAATATCTGAAGATTGGGGCCAGTTGGTTATTACAGGATCAAACACTCAAGGAGGAAAAACAATTAGGCATCTGGCGCTACAAGGCCCTGCTTAGTGTTTTTTAGTGCATGTAGGAGGTCAGATTAAAGAGGGGTGTTTTTAGTGGGGCTGTTGTTGCGGGATGCAGGTAGACTTTGTAGGGAAGGAGGAGTAAATTGTGTTTTTCAAAAGGGAAAGGTTGTAAAGGTTGTCATTATCAACCCATCTGTGTTCCTTATGAAATAAGCTTACAATAACCTTCCAATGGTAAAATGTCCATGCTGCTGCCAATACTTCCTAAATCTAACATGTTCTATGTTAAGCAGAGTCTGAAAGCAAAAAAAAAAGCAAACTAGAGCACATTTGTTGGCTCTGTTTAGCCTTCCTGTTACTTGCTGGGAGTAATGCTCCCTCTCACCACGTGAAGGTCACAAAAACACTTTATAGCCAGAGGCTCCAAAAATATTGAAATTCGCTGGTTCTTGCAAGCCAATCACTAACTAGTTAATTTTATTCTGCAATTCTCGTATTCCTTAATCAACTCTTTCATCAAAACAACTCAAATAAAATTCTTAATTTCTTGCTTCACATGAATAACCTCAAACAAAGACAATACATTTCAAGCTTAAAACTGTCTTAATTTTTTTTCATTAGAAAAGACAATGGTGAACTTCTGGATGGAACAACTGAATAGTGCTTCAGAAGATTTTTTTTAGAAGAGATCTGATCAGATCTTTGGCTGTTGTCAGTTTTAGTTAGTCTTTGACTCTAAGCAATTAAAGCTTTTTTTTTTTTTTTTTTTACACATCATCAAATGCAAAGCAATTTAGTATTGTGTGGCCTGGGTGTCCATCAGGTCTTGATTCAAACTGTGGTGCTGCATTTTTCATCCATGCAGTTCCCTAACTGGCCTCC
The DNA here is from genome assembly GCF_016077235.1 of Cyprinodon tularosa. Lineage (NCBI taxonomy): Eukaryota > Metazoa > Chordata > Actinopteri > Cyprinodontiformes > Cyprinodontidae > Cyprinodon > Cyprinodon tularosa. Next base: position 1,295,153 of record NW_024038781.1, read on the forward strand.
ATTTTAGATCCCATACCTCTGGAAAATAAGACATACTAAGCAACACTCAGTAATTTACACTGAAGCAGAACCTGAAGTCTGTGAATCCCAAAATCCAGAGGTTGCATTGATAAATTACTATATACTGTTAAAATAGCAGAACAAGTTGTTTAACAGGCTGCGGATGTTTAACAGATAGAAAGATGAATGAATTTTATTAAGGGCAAAGAACAGTCTGTCAGGTTTTCTTTTTTAGGATATTCAGTAACAAAGCTTTTATTTTATTTTATGGTTTCCTGGGAAGTAAAGTAAAGTCCAAAAGTATCTGCTTGGACAGAGCAAAGTATGGTGTTTTTTGGAGTATTCTACCTCTGAGGAGGAGATTTAACATAACGGGGGAAAGAATGCAAGGACAGGGAGTGCAGAGGCAAAGATGGAACAAGCACTGCAATGCTGACCACTGCAGATTCATCCATCCAGAAAATGTTCAACTGCTCCAGCTTCAGTTAAGTCATCTATGGAGACTGATTACACCTATAACCTCAACGGAGAACAACTTTACTTTACACATGACACAAAAAGCTAAAGTAAGCATGAGTGAGTTTATTTCCTGGTCCTCCTCACAGTTTCTTTTGGCTGCTATTTTCCTTTGGAATAACAAACATCATAACTAAAAAGCTCAGCATCTCGTGCATCTCACCATAAAATAAAAAAAGAAAAGCTGACCCGCCTGGAAGTAATTCGGTTATCCCTATACTGTCATTGTTTCTTTAATTCATACAACCTGAACCCATCTTGCTTTCAAAGGTAAAATGTTAATATGCATCTTTTGAAGAGAAGGAAGTATATATATTTATCTGATCTGTGTAAAGAAAAGACAAGCTGTATTTTTAAAGATACACTCTAAAGAACCTACAGAATTAAAATATATTGTCTTTCCTTTAGAGGGAAACTAGCCTGAATTTAAAACAAATTAAGGAGTTAGTGTTAAACATGCAAACAAGTAGAACAGGTAGAGCAGCTTTCATGCAAATCTGTTCTCCCCAAAAACATTTCCACCTTTGTTCTGCAGAAAATATTGCACGTACAGTGACCAACAAACACAACCAAAATGGAAGCAATATAAAAATACATATTTATCTAGTTTAAAAATATATTTTTTCTCAGCATATTAAATGAAATGTTCATAAAAAGCATTTCAAACTCTATTCAGCAGTACAAGTCCCACTTTTAGAATAATAAAACTGAGAAACCCTGTCCTTAACTTATTAAAAATATTTATTTCTTCTTATTAGTTAATAAAGAAATTATAAAATATAAATGATTTTTATCATTCACATCTTAGAAATTAACAGCATAATTTCTGCCCTAACTTTGGTTTTAAACACTGCAGAGGAATACAGAGTTTTACACAATTAAACAAGTCTTTTGGATTTAAGAAAATAAAAGAAAATCTTAAATTTACCAGTCAGGGACCAGTAATTTTTGTTTCATTTGCTTAAAAAAAAAAAAATAAATAAATTTAAAAAAAAATTGAAACCTCATCTAAAACATTAGACCCTAAAATGAGAGCTGGTAAAATGCTCCGCTCATATATTTTACTGGGGAGGCATCATATCTACTCAGATTTCTTGTATGGGAAATATGAAATAACTTTGTGCACCTGTTAACATGGTGCAGGGTTATCGCCTCCCCGCACATTCAGTGGTGAAATGTGCGAACCTGCAGGAACAAACTCACACAGCACTGGTGCGCCCCGCTGTTCCACCCCGGATCAGCTGCGCTCCATCTGACGCTCAACAATTCACACCAACACCGCAACACTTGATTCTCATCAGGTAAATAAATATCTTGGCTTTAAGACACCTTTTTTGGTTACAAAATGAAAATTCGCTACTACTTCTTGCGCGCCCTGTAAGAGGAATCGTGCGTAATTTGGATAAAATCCCGACACCTCCTGGTTATAAAACATAAGAAAAAATGTCCTACCTCACTCATGGTGGAAAGTATGGTAGAGGTTTCACTTGCTTCCAGTAGGTTGGATGGAGATGGAGTTTCAGCCTCAGCGGTCTTTATTAAAAGAGCGGCTCGCCGCGGATGGAGCAGCTTTATAAAGTGTTGAGCCCAACTCCTCCATGTCATCACATCACTAATAAACCAATGGGAGCGCCGTGGGCAAATCCGTCTCCCAAGTCACCACCCAACTTCTCCAAGCGTTCACGCGTTGCTGTGTAAGCTTTTTTTTTTTTTTTTTTTTTCATGGTGATCAGCCAAATGGAGCGGCTCTGTGCTGCTGATGAACAGCCTCTTGCTCCTACGAGGCATTTCATGCACCAGGCGCCATGTCATCAGTGCAAACTCTTATCTCCCAGAGAGCGCGTGCAGTTCTGTCATTTCCACATGCACTGTTTTCCACTGCGTGGGTGTGAACACTTCAAAAATGATTTCATCTGCCTTATGAATAAAAGAATGCATTGTTTTATGTTGGTTATCTGCAATAATTATTAGTTTCTCATTCAAGTACAACCAAAAACTGTTGACAGGATAACACACTGAGTATAGATTTTAATATGGAAAGGATATCAGGTTAGGCTCCAGTACTCAGAGGTGTCAAGTAGCGAAGTACAAATACTTTGTTACCGTACTTAAGTACACTTTTTAGGTATCTATAACATCCCAAGTTCCAAAAACTAATTTCAGGGAGATGCTTATACCACCACCCCACCCCCCAGCAAAAAAAGAAACACACACATACTTTCATGGGACTTCAGCATACAGTTCACCTCCCCATGGTGTCATCGCTCCTCATCATGGCCGGTTCTAGACAGGGGCCAACAGGGGCCGGTGCCCCTGTAGATCATGTCCTGGCCCCTGTTATTGTCATGTTTTGGTTGTGGTCCTAAATACAGAGGCAGAGAGGCTGAGGAGATTTATTGCAGTTTAATGATGAAAACAGCAAACAAAGCCAGGAATCGAAAAATCCAACTAAAATTGTAAAGCAAACCAAAACCATGGCGATATCGGGGGAAACCTAACAGGTGAAGCCAGGTTGAGACGAGGTAGGAAGACAACAGCATGAGAAGCCAGCAACGACAAGGAGTGACAGCAGAGGGAGAGTATATGTAGCTGACTGAGACAAAGGCAGGGCTAACGAGCGGATAAGGAGCAGGTCTGAGTGGAGACAACGAGAAAGCCAAGGGGAAAGAAAAACACACAAGAGGGCAACAGAGGACAACAACAAAAAAAACCTGGGAACTAACATAACTCTAGAAACTACAGCAAAATAGGAATTAAAACTGGAAAACATGGAACAAAGTAAAGCACAACAGAACTAAGACCATGACAGTTATGGCCCCTGTACTAAAGACACAATACTTAAAAGAAATTCTATTGATGGTATGCGCTGGTTACAGACATAGCAACTGATAGGCCCTTTGGATCTATTTCATTCCTTTTCTTTACAAATTCTGTTTAACTAATTATTCAAAAACAATAAGGTGATAGCTTCAGTGGTATTGAGATAGGATCCCAGTTTTCATCTGCTAAATGTTTTTTTTTAAAACCAAATAGAAAAAAAAATGCTCTAATTTTTACAGAAGAATTTAACAGTTTTTCTTGAATTCTTATCTAAATTTTATAGAAAATGGTAGTTTTAACTAAAATTAAGTCAAAAATATTCAAAATTCCTATATAATTAATGTATATTGACCTCATAAGAAATAGAATTTTTATTGAACCTTATTGTAAAGAAATTTCACTTCATGTAGCTCTCTTAATATATTTGAATCTCTTGCCCTGATTATTTCATGCTCTTCTGTGCCCCCATGAAAACACGCTGGCCCCCTCCTGGCCCCCTGGTACATTTGGTCTAGATCCGCCACTGTTCCTCCCCTTCACTAGACGTGATATACTTTAGTATATTCTGCTGTAAAATTAGTCCGATATTTTAATTTTTCACTTGAGTATTCAATCTCTGCCGTTTCACATGATGCACAGCTTTGAGTGGTAACTAGGTGAGAGTCAGTGGCGGCCGGCCCATAGGGGGCGCTGGGGCACCGCCCTCCCTGATAAGAAGAGAGAAACGTAAAATATATTTTTAGAAAGTAACTCATAAATGTCAGTTTTACTCTCTAGACTGTGTACCTATAAGCAAAACAAATTATATAAACTACATTTCCCTATCTACTGTCATTAATTTGTGGATTTCCACAGACAGACTCCTACCGTCTCTGTTCTGGGGGCTGTGATCAGACTGACCCACATTTGCAGAGAATCTGTCAATTATGTACTATTGCTAGGTGAATTTAATGGCCAATCAGCGTCTCGGAACTTTATGGTATTGGAGCGCTGATAATACTGCGCTTTAACAGGCTTCTGAACCCAAGTGCAGGTGCAGACAATTAGAGGGAAGATGGCGAATGTAACGAACGAGATGCAGCTTCCACCAAATTCGGTGAGATCCTTATTTATCTACCCGTTTGCCAGAAGAACATCCTTGTTGTAGGATATGAACATTTCATGTCATGGTTATTGTGACTGTGACGAATCCACCTCGTCGCTTAAAACAACCTCTCTAACTTTGCGCGCCACACACACATTCCTGTTATACTGTGTTTGTGAGGACCAATACACTCGCGCTGAGCCCAGTAGCTCCATGAACTTAAAACACACAAGCTGTTCCTGGTTACCTGCTGGCGTATTGAGGGTGCACACTTAATATTTCAGTGGGGTTAGCCGTGTGTGTGTGGGTGTGTGTGTGGGTGTGTGTGTGTGTACGTGTTTATGCTATGGGGACTTGTCATCTTCAGTCTGGCTGCGTCTTTGCTGGGTTCAAACCCAGCTTGGTGTAATTGAATAAGTCAATGAATCTGTGTAAAATAATTAAGTTGTAAAAATTATTTGTTTTTGTACATCAATTGTTTGTGGAGGTAATATATGGACAAAACTGATTTATGAGAAGAAATCAGAAATAAGAGAGCCTGAGGGTAGGGGCTTAAACTATTTAATGAGGGCTGTGGGAAGAAAAGCGGCAATTTTTGTTTTCTGTTTCTTTGTTACATTGCTGGTAACTGGAGGGAGGCTGAGGCCCAGAGTATCTTGTATATGTTTAGTTTCTTTTGCACCCTGTTTTGAGTTTTTGAGCACAATAAATCACCAACACCGGTAACCCGACTGAGCCTGGATTCTTGGAGGCCAAAGAACCCCGTCACAGTGACCAAAATCATCACTGTTAGTTATTATATAGTAAATTAAATCATTACTGTTAAATTGTATGAATTGTCCAATTGTTTATTTGAATTCTTATTCCGGATTAGTTGGAGACATACACTAGGCTATATCAGCCCCACCAAAAATATTTTTCACCAGCCGCCACTGGTGAGAGTAACCCAAAACTTATCAGACTGATCCAATCAGCTCTCTGACATCCAGTCAGACCAGTCAAACCAGTCGCCCAGAACGCTCACTGAATAGAGAATCGCTTTGGACAGATACGCTGCACCGGTTTCATCAACAACCTCCTCCGCACACCCCGCTCTCTCTTGTTGTCTGCGCAATCTCAGTAGTTCTAATCCGCACATGATGCCAGAATTATTGCTCTCACTCGCATTAAAAAAACGGCATAGTCCAAAACAATTTATCAGACTCACGGGCATCCGTGAACAACTATGTATATCAGGGAGACTCCCGGAACTTCCGGGAGACTTGGAATGCCTGCCATACTTTACTCCATTACTTATTATTCTTCCTACTTCTGACTTCTACTCATTACATTTTCACACAGGTATCTGTACTTTCTATTCCTTACATTTTTAAAACAAACGTTACTCGTTACTCTTGGCTTCAGTTTAATGTTTATAAACATTTATTTCAATCATGTACGCCATCCAATGCAGATCATTGGCACCATCCACATCTAGTGAAAACCAGTGTAATTGGATGAGTCATATAACGCAAACACTCATTGGTTAGCGATTCGTCAAATTTGTGCAGACGCCAAAGGAAATCATCAGAAGCAAGCAGGTGTTCTTCAAACGGCAAACGTGCATTGTCTATGACATGCTACAATGTCAGATTCAGAAAAAAATGCCAAAATGTCTGAAAGGTCGGACACAGGCGAGAGCGTATCAGGAGATGGAGACCAACAAGACCTCCCTCATCCTTGGTCCTATCTCAAAGAATTTTTTTGAAATTAGAAAAATGTAGCTTTTAATTCATATAGTGGCATCTGGCTGTTTTTTTAAAAGTTACTTTATACTTTTATACTTTAAATAGTTTTTGGAGCACATACTTTTTCACTTTTACTTGAGTAAAGAGGTCAAGTTGATACTTCAACTTTTACCAGAGTGTTTTTAAACTGCAGTATCTATACTTATACTTAAGTAACAAATGTGTGTACTTTTAACACCACTGCCAATACTAGAGCATCCGAGGACATAATTTTTGTTCCAGCTGTATATTTAAAGGTGTCCGCTGGAATTTGAACCTGCTTCTCTAGCCTTATTCCTGCAGCATGTTTTGTTTGAAGATCGCCCTCTATTTTTATGCATTTACATTATCTTCCCATTCACTGTGACCAGCTTCCCCGCTGACCCCCAAAGTTTCACCAGGCGGTCTTGATTTATTGTCATGTTTGCTTTGAGAGTTTGCATTCTTCTTCCAACACTACAAGGGCCAGTTTTCTACATGACAATAACTTTCAAGTCAACAGATTAACCTGAGGTGTGGATTTCCATTGCTTCACCAGTTACCATGGGTCCCTTGACATTTTCTTTGATTATTTCTCTCCATGGGTGAACAGCCATGCCGGGGCTTTCCCTGACAGGGTGCAGACCATTAGGCAGAGTAATAGTTTAACACACCTATCTACAGCTTCTCTAGTGTAACCCTACCATTACAAATAAATTAGAAAAAAAAATCCTAAAGGCCTAAATCATGATAATTTAATGGAAATTAAAATGAATCAAATTGAGAAAAAATATTTTAACAATTAGATGTGGTTTATTTAACACAAGATCTTTCTCTTTGAAAAGTTTGTTAGTTAATGACTCTAATGTGATAATCAAATTACTTACTGAAACCTGGCTGAAACAATACAATTACAATTACACTGTAAATGAGGCAACTCCCTCCAGCTGTTTAAAATTTGATATGCTCAGAATTTCTTGGCAAGGGGTAGGAGTAGCATCAATCTTTCAGTATGACTTATTGATTAGTCCAAAGCCAATTAGTTACAAGTCTTTTGAACATTTAACCCTTAGTTTCTCACACTAAACTGTAAAGCAACAAATCCTCTTCTGTTTGTAACTTTGTGTCACCCACCTGGTTTCTACTCTCAATTTTAGATCAGTTTTCAGAGCTTATTTCTGATTGAGTGTTTAGTACTAAATACTTAATACTAAATAATAAACGTCATTATTGTGGGGGATTTTAACATTCATGCCGACATTGTAGGTGATGGCTTAAAGGCAGTCTTTAATTGTATCTTAGACATGTTTGGCTTTGTTCTAAAAGTGCATAGTCCCACAAATTCTCATTTTCTCACTTTGGACCTCGTGCTAACATTTATTTTAAATAAATAATAGTATTTCCTCACTACCCTATCCTATCTGTAAATGTTTTTCTGCTCTTCATACTTACTTTAACATAGTTAAACCAACCCTATTTTACTGGGATTCCTTTTAAATAAGATTCTATTAGAAATAAGAATGTTGGCATCCAACATAATTGCTCAATCTCTAGAGGGTGGGGCAGCAGTTGAGCTGAATTGCCTCCATAAAGTGCCTTAAGATGTTATGTATTGTTTATTTGCACTATTTTAATGAACTGAATTGAATTGGTAGGTTAGTTATAGGTAATACTGTTTTCATTTTATATGATATAATCATATATATGACTTTCAAAGGTTAGGATATTTCTTACTATCCAACTTGGGTCTGTTATCCTTAGTCTGTCTATCTTTTACTCATTGGTCACACAAAATTTCAATTATTTGATGTTTAGATTTGTAATGTGTCTAAATATTAAGAAAGTTAATGTGGCTTAAATGCTTTTCAATACTTTGCTGATTGCCTTACAGTTGCACATTTACAAGGACGTCATTTTGTCTATTAAAGTTAACTAGAGCATAATAGGCCAATTAGGTTTTCCAAAACAACAACATCTTGAATTTATTGCATCAGTAATGCCTGAGCTTTGTGTTTACTCATTTTCCTAATTGAACATGAAAACATTGCTGATTTTTGCAGAGGGAATATTAATTCAGTGAAACCATAACCCAGCCCGTCTTTTTCCTTTTTTTATTCACACATTTGCTGATACTTTGCACTTTTAAATGACTGATATCAGAATCCCTGACTAATTCAGCAACCTAAAGTTATTGTCAGGTTACTGACAATACTGTAATTTTATTTGCTAAGAACCCTAGCGAGACATCAAAAACGATCATCTAAAAGTGTCACCTCTGTACCACGTCTAACATTTTGTCGTGTTATGCCATTAAACCAAGCAGAAAAAAAGATTGTTTATACAATAAAGCTATTTGATCCAGTTTAACTCAGAGGTTGAATATCTTTAGTTTTTAAACTTAACAGGAAATTCCCTTGAAATCAAAATTCCAAGTAATTAAGTAATAGTAACAATTTATTACTTGCACTTAGCTATTTGTCTATTCTTCGATCTATCGATCTATCGATCTATCTATCTATCTATCTATCTATCTATCTATCTATCTATCTATCATCCACCTATTACTCCATCCATCCATCCATCCATCCATCATCCACCCATTACTCCATCCATCCATCCATCATCCACCAATTACTCCATTCATCCATCTATCTATCCATCCATCCATCCTTTCATCCATCCATCCATCCTTTCATCCATCCATCCATCATCCACCCATTCATCCATCCATCCATCCATCATCCACCCATTACTCCATCCATCCATCCATCCATTCATCCATCCATCCATCCATCCATCATCCACCCATTACTCCATCCATCATTCATCCATCCATCCATCCATCCATCATCCACCCATTACTCCATCCATCCATCCATCCATTCATCCATCCATCCATCCATCCTTTCATCCATCCATCCATCCATCCATCATCCACCCATTACTCCATCCATCATTCATCCATCCATCCATCCATCCATCATCCACCCATTACTCCATCCATCCATCCATCCATTCATCCATCCATCCATCCATCCATCATCCACCCATTACTCCATCCATCCATCATACATCCATCCATCATCCACCCATTACTCCATCCATCCATCCATCCATTCATCCATCCATCCATCCATCCATCATCCACCCATTACTCCATCCATCCATCATACATCCATCCATCATCCACCCATTAATCCATCCATCCATCCATCCATTTGATAATATATCTAATTGATAGCAAAGGCAAATAATGTGGAAAAAAATATGAAGCATATCCCAAAAGTTGGTACAAAATACTCAAGGTAACATTTGTTTGATTTGAGAACCATGGATGTAAATGGATATTGATTCAGACAAGACTAGTGTTTTCTCAAAGCTGTGATGTAAATGGAAATTGAAGGTTGTGCCGCCTATATGGGCTGCTACTGGAATGCCAGGAAGTCCCTATGGAGTTCTGATGGATGGAAAAAGAGGAAAGCGATTACACACAAATCATGTCTGCTGCTCTGACCTGACCTGTGTGTGGCTCTATGTAACTGTCAGAGTGTGAAAGCTTGAGATGGCTGAAACTGGCTTTTGGGCTGTGTGGTGTGCAGAAATAGTTTGCTAAATTCCTCTGTGTAGGATATTTCAGGTTGAGAGGAAATTATTTTCTTTTGCCAAACACACCAGATGGTGTTGGGGTTTTAGTGGAAGCTTATGAAAGTTAGCAAGACAATCTGGAGAGGCAAGCAATGTAGCATCACAGCTTAATGTCTGAATGTTCAAAGCTCCAATTTTAAAGTCATCTGCATAGTGGAAAATTCTGGACACAATATAAAAGGGTGCTGTTGTTTCCTACCAGTTTTGTTGACATGGTGTGTCTGTAACAGATTTTAACCCATCTCCAGATAAAACCAGACATTACCCTGTACTGTACAAGTATACACATTAACATTATTTTAACCTTGCCCTATAATAAACTGGTGACCTTTCCAGGGTGCACCCACCTACCACCTATAGACTGCTGGAGACTGGCACCAACCACATCATGATGACCCTGACGGATAAGTGGAAGATGGATGGGTAGACGTTGCTTTTTTTCTGAGATTTAAATGTGAGTCTGGTTTATTATCAAACTAAACTTTTCTAATTTCTAAGACTATTTAGATTTGGTCAGGGGAAAATAATAAGTTAGATGCTTTCTACAAATGCAAATGTTTGCATTGTAAGAATAATATGCCAAATAAGATGTTGAATTAAATGATCTCATGGTTTATGGGAGCTTCTTAAAGCCGTATTCATTATATTTAATGGGTTGTGTTGGCCTAGTGGTTAGAGCAGTTCGCTTTTGCTCTGAGAAGGTTGCAAGTACCTAGTTCGATTCCCACATCCTCTACTCTGGGTTCCTGGGAAAGACCCTTTACCCAACACTGCTCCCCGGGCACTGCGCAGTGGCAGCCCACTGCTCCCCAAAGGGGATAGGTTAAATGGAGAAGCATAAGTTCTCTATTGTGAGATTGATAAAGTTCAATTTCTATCATTTTCTATTTTAAAGGAAAAGTTTAATAGGAGGCAAACAGGGGGGAGTTTTTGAGAAAATAGCTCAAACCCACCTCCTCATTGTGTCACATCATGTGAAACAAAAACATATCAGCCCAAATATGAAGAAGGCTGTGCCTTGTAGTCATGGAAAACAAATGAGAAACTGCCTAAAATATTGTCATGGCAATTAAAGTACTAACAATGATTGAAAAAAATAAAATTGTCCATTTAACTATATATATATTTGTTTTTGGACACATGTACCAATGTTCCAAAGTCTGATGCGTTTTGACAGACTTTCTTATTGGAAATAAATAAGGCGTGGAAATGTACAGGTTGAGTGAAAAAGTACTGTCCCATCTTGATAGGAGGCAATAATGAGCTTAATACACACAGGTGGACATTGTAAGGGATACTACTCATAAGCCCACAGCCGCCCATATGCTGAAAGGGCAATATCATTGCCATTACCTTTAATATATAGCAGAAACTTTACACATTCAGTAATAAAATGATTTTTGAGACTTTTTTAAGAAAGGGGATGCCATCCCCCCTATCCCCCCATAACTGTTGTACTGGTTATAGTGAACCTAGAGTCCACTCTTTTGCCAATGGTATTCAATTGTTGTGAGTCTTGTATTAAGATGTACCCATAACATACTACACAATTAGGAAGACAGTTATAACAAGTAGTACTTGAAATATAGAAATGTAGAAATATAGAAATTCATCAATGTTATAAAAAATCCCCCGAAAAAATGAACGATCACTCTCTCTAGAATTCTTCCATTCAGCTTATTGATATAACTCTGGTAATCTAGTAGCTGTACACAGTTGGTGTGGCTATCTAGTTTGAGCTGTACATTTTCTTTCAGTTTCTTTCAGTACTGTACTGTATATGAAGTATTTTTGTCTTTAATTAAGCCAGCTGTCAACTCAAGTTTTAATGTTTTATGAGCGAATGGCACCATCATGTGTGCTCTGAGAGGGAAGGTGCAGCAGAGGTGGAGGCAGGTCAGGAACCTAACGAGGACAAATCAAAATAGGGTGGCAGAGTGTTGACAGGGGCAGTCTAATGGGGTTCCCCTTGTTCCTCTGAGCCCTCTCAAGCTGTGTCCAAAAGGAAAAAGAGTAAAAACTGACACCATATTTAGATTTTATCAGAATACAGAAACAAGTTGTGTTTTTTAAATTATTCCCATTTAAACCTGTGTGAAATGAAGTCTAATTTTATTTTAATTTCTTTTTCTATTCCATCAGGGATTTCTTTTCATTAAATTATATACTAAACTATATTTTTATTTATTTATTTTATGCAGATATGACCCTTTAGGACCCACGCTGGTTGCCTATTTTAAACTCTACATCCTGCTTGCTCGTTCATAAACCATTCATGTAAATATATGTTAACAAGACCTTTAACAAAGAGCAGAAATACATTTCTGTTGTTTAAACGCCCCAGGTTTCTTTGTACTTCACCATGTTACTCGTCCTCAACAGAAGCTTGTCCTGCTTCTCTCTGCAAAACCCCATTTTTATAAAAGAAGAATGAAGGAAGCCTTTCACCTGCACTGCTTCTTTTTATCTGTCTCAAAGTAAAGAAGGCAAACTGAGCCCAGCAGGCTAGTTCACCAGAACAAAGACTGACCTCAGTGCTCTTCTTGCTGCAAGTTGAGGCTGCTGGATAAAAATAAACAGCCTGACAGTTCCTCTTGAAGTTATACAAGTAAAGATTAAAAGGATCCAGAGGAAAGGAGGAAAACCATATCACTATCAATATGACAGGTCTGATTACTAATATGTGATGTTATTGCTTAATAAACTGCATTAAAACTTTTATAATGTCACATTTACTTGATGGAACGGAGTACTTTATCTGCGAATAAGTGGCCTCGGCCGGCAGCAGCCACCATCGGCCTCTCCGATGGCAAGCTCTGCCGACAGCGGCCACCATCGGCCTCTCCGATGGCAAGCTCTGCCGGCAGCGGCCACCATCGGCCTCTCCGATGGCAGGCTCTGCCGGCAGCGGGCAACAACGGCCACTCCGATGGCCGGCTCTGCCGCAGCCACTGTCACGAATTGAGCCCGGCCCTGCTGCTTGGTCCTGCCACCTTGTACCGTGTCCCGTAAAAGTTCCAGAGACCGTCCGCACGAAGAACAAAATGGTGTAAATTGGCTGAAAACATTGTTCGGTTAGCGTAAACTTAAGAAAAACAGCTTCAGTGCAATTCTTTCCATCTAAAATCGCCGCTGACTTTTCACGTGAAGCAGGAGGACTACAGATTGAGCTGTTTGTACTACAAGTCAGGGTAATCGTGACGTCACATCCGGCCACTGGGACATTCCCTTTCCGTGTAGCCGTCTTTTGTTAATTTGTTTTTGGCTATGTAAATGTGTTTTGCCACTTGCAGTTTTGTCTTTGCACTTGTACAAGTGTTTCTGAACGGTCAATTTTTTTTAGATGTAAATTTGTTTCCCTATAATGTATTTTTTTTCTCTAAAATGAAACTTTCTCTCACCTAAAATCTAACTTATTTAAAATGTGAATTTGTTTCCTTAAATGTAAATGTGTTTTTAAAAATTGAAACTTTTTTTTTCAAAAATAAATTGTTTCATAAAATATAATTGTTTCTTCAAATGTTATTTTGTTTTTTATTTGTTAATGTGTTTTTGTATTGTAAATGTGTTTTTAAAAATTTAAACTTTTTTTTTTCAAAAATACATTTGTTTCATAAAATATAATTTTGTTTCTTCAAATGTTATTTTGTTTATTTGTTAATGTAAATTTGTTTGCTAAAATGTAAATTTGTTTTTAAAAATTTAAACTTTTTTTTCAAAAATACATTTGTTTCACAAAATATAATTTTGTTTCTTCAAATGTTATTTTGTTTTTTATTTGTTAATGTGTTTTTGAATTGTAAATGTGTTTTGCACTTCTCAGCCACCGTACTTTGTGAATCAATCTCTGATTACAGTTTTATACAAGAATACATGCTTGACATAATAAAAAAAGTTTGATTGTCAAAACTGCAAAACTATTATTTAAAATGGATTATTTATATAGTATCACATTTAATCAACCAAAATTCTAACCTTTTGTAAAACAGATTTATTCATCTTGTGAAAAACAGAACAAATATGTGCTCTATTTGGATTTGACTAAATGGTCAATTGTGTTTTTCACTAACTACTTTATTATAGTAAAAAAAAATTCTCAGATCCTAGCAATTGATTCAAGAATAAACATGAAAAATGTGTCAAGATCTGCTGTGGAGTTTAAATCAATATCAATTATTTATAATGTTGTTTGGTAGGATGGACATTTGCTATTGGTGATTGCATTAATATTTTTAACTAAATTCTATGAATATTTATATTAATTTCTATTATGAAATAGGTTTTGTTGATCAAATCCTTTCTGGTGTTACATCTATTTTGCATTGAGTGGTGCAAAGAGCAGAATTGTGTGCAGGTCAACAGAATTTAAAGAGGAAGTAAAACATTTACAGCAAAGATTGACATATTAACGGAGCTTTGATGTACTCTTTTGCGTTGATTTTTTGTTTTGCATGCTGTAGGATTTTATAGGAAGATCACAGCAGATTCAGATAGATTAATGTCAGGAACACTCTGGTGGATTTGGCTGCTCACAGTGTCATGAAGCAAATGGTCTGAGCGGCAGAAGCTAAGTGAAAAGTATAATTCACAGTCATTCTGCTCTGCAGAGGACATCACCAGATATATGATACACAGCTGAGAACACAGTTCAAAATCCTTCCTCTTAGGTACATCCAGGCGCCCTGCAGCAGTATTCAGGGCTAGTGTTCTAACAATGAATGTCCTGCAATATTATGAGCATATCTGATGAGAGAAATTATTTATCTTTGTGATTGTTTAATTTTAGATCCCACAGACACCCCCTCGTGCTCCTGCAGGCTGTAACTTACCTCACATGTTTTACCAATGCTGTAATGAAGGACGTTTTTGTTACTTTACTTTATTTTGCTTCGTGCTGACTTTAATTTTTTATTCATTCGACTTTGCCCAGTGGAATGGTACTTTATGGTACTTTACTAGTCAGGTGCTGATTTTCCCATTAATAATGTTCCTATTGGTATAGTAATAGAAGCTTAGTTTAAAGCGCATAATTTTACAGTGAAAGGCAAATGATTTTTGATTTTCAATGATTACTATTAAAAAATTTTAAAAAGCTGACATACAACTGTTTTCAATTACATTAAAAAACCTGTTTGCTTTGGAGTCTCTGTATTTTATCTGATTATAAATATTAAAGTCTATGAAGAACTGGGATTATTCTTAGAGGAAATTTGTGAAGATTGAAGAACAGATCAATCAGATAAGATGCAAAGTTTTGCTGTAGTGAAAAACAGAGTAAGGTCACAAAGCAATATCCCAAGATTTGAACATTTCACATAGCACTGACAGGCTTTTCTGCCTTGTTCAATGTTAATTTTAGATTGATGACTGTGAGACAGTTGAGTCTTTTTGCCCAGCAACCAAATTCAATGTGAAAAAATAATAATAATAATTTAACTCACTTTTTAGAGATCTTTTCCTGTCCCATTTCATTGATTTAAGATAAACACCTACATTTAAGGAAAACAATATATGGTCACTCAAGCAGAAACAGCATTTTTCATGCACTTGTTATTGACCTGTATTTATAGAGTACAGACTTCAAAGTGCTTCCCACTACATCCAGTCATTTTAACCTCAGCTGCCCTGGGGCAGGCTGACAGAAACCATATACCGGTAAGCAATAAAAGTGGCGCCACCAAGCCCATCGACCACTAACAGCAGGCAAGGCAAGTGAAGTGTCTTTCCCAACCATTCAATGACTGAAGCAGATGAGACAAGGTTCGAACCCATTAGTACAATGTATAGCCTAATGTAAAGCCTAATCTCATGAGCCAACATAGCCCCAGTAACTCCGGTGAAATTGCGCTTAAGCCTACCAAACTGTAACCTGGCATACGGCAGATTCATATATGCCGTTTATTTTGAATTCTACACAGTATCCATCTGGAAAGGCTCCTGAGGAAAGTGTTCCCAAAGGGAGGAACATTCAGTGCAATTCTTCGAGCTGATTGGGTAAATACCCATGTAGCACTTGCCTCCCATGTCAGATTTTAGCCATAGTCACTGTGACCTATCATGCGTCCACGTATTTGTTTCATATTTACTTACCTTTTGTATGTGCCATGTAATTCATCCCCAATTCCAACAATGATTTCCTGGTACATCTTGAATGAAAATATGTCTCTACATTTAGAGTTAAGAAGCCTCTAGGCTCCATTTAGTGTTAAGTAGACTCCAGGCCACAAAATATCAGCTACTAATTGCCCCTGAATACTTTTTCATCATTGTTACAAAGTTTTGCAGCAGTAATGCCAAGCTTTTCACGATCAATAGGATTCCACTACAGCTTCTTTATCTGTTTCACAACTAGAGTTAACTGATAACTCAAACTCTTACCAAATCTTGGTAAGGAACTTCCAGACATCTTATCCATCCACAAAAGTACAAGTCGTATCCTTCTGCTTATTTTTCAAAAAAGAAAAAGAGGGTATTCCAGTTAAAACAGACTAGATAGCAGAGTCTACAGTATGTCCACTGGCCATTATTCCAGTCATGCTTGTTTCACTTTAGCCTGATGCTTCTGGTAGACGTCACAAACATCACTGCATTTCATTTGTTCGACACACTGTATTTGAGGCTAATGCATCTATTGCCTTCAAGATGTACTTTGTGAATTCATAAATTTTACAACAATTCATCTTGCTTGCAAAGTAAACCACAGTGCTCTTCTTAACACTTAAGACAAAACATAATTTTAAAGTGGACAAACCATTCAGGACCCAGCAGAAGGACTCCTTACAATATGTAGTAAATATTATTACATCCTGAGGTCTTGAAAAATCTAGCTTCCAGTTCAGATTCCCACCTATAGAGCTCCAAATCGCTAAGCTATTTGTTTTTCACAACTTTTTAACAAAACCCTTAACAGCCTTCAAAACCAAAGTCCAGAATCTCCTGGCTTCTCCTTGTACAAGGCTAAAAAGAGAAAAGCATTGTATTTTCAGTCTATGGCTCCTAGTCTGTCAAAAGTTTTAAAATAGCAACTAAAAGTTGTTTGTTTCACCAAGTCATGAATTCATTTTGGGTTTTGTTATACTTGCTTTTATTATATCTGTAACTTATCATGTTTTTGGTTATTCAGTGCTTTGTGACTCTGTATGTGAATACTTAAAATAAACTTTACTTACTTATTTACAGTGTCAAGTCAAAAGTAAAAAGTCAAAAAGCCTTTATTGTCATTATATTCTGCAACAGATACAATGAGATTTTGGGACTTCCATATCAGCTACCGTAAAATAAATAAAAATAAAAAATGAAAATAAATAAATAAATATATTAAAAGGAAAAGGAAATGTAAACAGTACTGGCACAGATTGTGGGGGGGGGGGGATAGTGCAAAACAGGTGTAAAGTGACCGACAGTGCAGGTCGGAGTTGAGGGCCGCAATGGCTTGGGGGAAGAAACTGTTCTTGAGTCTGTTTGTCCTGATCCTCATTTGCCTGTAGCGCCTTCCAGAGAGCAACAGGTCAAACAGGGTGGAGCCAGGGTGGGAGCTGTCCTTGGAGATGGCCCTGGCTCTGCTGAGGCACCAGGTGGAGTAAATGTCTGTCAGGGAGGGGAGAGGGCGACCGATAATCCTCTGCGCTGCCTTTATCGGCCTCTGCAGCCTCTCCCTGTCGGCAGCGGTGGAGCTGCCGAACCATACTATGATGCAGTAGGTCAGCAAGCTCTCGACGGAGGAGCGGTAGAAGGCCAGCAGCAGATTGGAGATGAGGTTATACCTTCTGAGGATTCTCAGGAAGTTTAACCTTTGCCGGGCCTTCTTGATGATGGTGGTGATGTTCTCTGACCAGGTGATGCGGTCAGAGATGTGGACGCCGAGGTATTTGACGCTGTGAACCCTCTCCACCTGCTCGCCGTTGATGAAGAGGGGAGCTGGCTCAGGGCTGTGCCTCCTGAAGTCTATGATGAGCTCGTTGGTTTTCTTGGTGTTCAGAGTCAGATTGTTCTCTGAGCACCAATCAGCCAGCTTCAGGACCTCCTCTCTGTAGGCGGCCTCGTCGCCCCTGGAGATGAGACCGACCACAGCGGTATCGTCGGCGTACTTGAGGATCCGGTTGTGGTTGTGGATCGGTCTACAATCGTGGGTGTAGAGGCAGAAGAGGAGGGGGCTCAGCACACAGCCCTGTGGGGAGCCGATGCTCAGCGTGTGGTTGGAGAAGAGGTGGGGGCCAACTCTCACAGCCTGGGGTCGGTCGGTCAGGAAGTTGTTAATCCAGGCACATGTGAGAGGGGGGAGTCCAAGGGAGCCCAGTTTGATGATGAGTCTGTCCGGGAGAATGGTGTTAAAGGCCGAGCTGTAATCCACAAAGAGCATCCGGACGTAGCTCTGCTGCTGCTCCAGGTGGTTCACAGCAGAGTGGAGAGCCACGGCAACGGCGTTCTCTGTGGAACGGTTGGCCCGGTATGCAAACTGTTGGGGGTCCAGGTGTGGGGGGAGACAGTCCTTGATGTGCTGAAAAACCAGCTTCTCAAAGCACTTCATGATTACCGGAGTGAGGGCCACTGGGCGGTAATCATTCAGGCTGGTGATGGCAGACGTCTTCGGCACCGGGATGATGGTGGAGGTTTTCAGGCGGGATGGAACGGTGGCTTGGGTCAAGGACAGGTTGAAGAGCCTGGTGAAGGTGGGGGCGAGCTCGCCCGCGCATGCTTTTAGCACCTTGCCAGGGACTCCGTCTGGGCCTGCGGCCTTCCTGGGGTCCAGTCCATTCTGTAGAATAGTTAAAAAATATATTGAACAACTGCAGATCTACAATATTCCCATCCACTTTAACTGACATCCATACAAAAAAAACAGGTAAGAGGCTGAATGTACTCCTCTAGCAGTCATGCAGATGCTTAAGGAGGAACATACTGGTCGCTGCATCATGCTGTTGGGATGTTTTTTTTCCCCAAGTAGGAATAGGAGAGCTGGTGAGAGTTTATAGAAATATAGATGCAGCTAAACACAAGGTTATCCTGAAAACAAAAATACTTTTAAGAGACCACGGCCAATGTTCAGTTTTCACCTGGGGAAAAAAAATTACAGTAACTCTAAACAAACAGCCAGAACAACAATGGACAGGTTAATTCAGGGCAGATTTAGAAAATTAAAAACAATACACTGGACTTTGTTTCCAAGTTTGAAGACATTTCACTTCCCATCCAGGAATAGCGCTGAGCTTGAGGTTTGTTGTTTTGTTTGAAATGTACTGGGATTTTGTGTTTGGAGAATCCAAATAAGACCCTTAAATAGACGCTAGTGCATCCTAAGGACAAAACCCCCAGACCAAATATGAGCGGAGTGGTGTATGCAGTTCAGTGCAGCAAAGAATGCTCTGATCTTTATATTGGAGAAACCAAACAACCTTTCCACAGACGCATGGCCCAACACAGAAGAGTGACCTTCTCGGGACATGACTCTGCGGCAGTACATCTACACCTTAAGGACAAAGGACATTCTTTTAAGGACCAGAACGTTTACATTTTGGACAAAAAAATAGGTGGTTTGAGAGGGACATGAAGAAGCCATCTATGTTAAGAGAGAAAAAACAGCCTTAAACAGAGGGGGTGGACTCAGGTTTTAGCTTTCAAAAACCTACACTGCAGCAGTTGAGTTAATCCCTTCCTGCTATCATCGCAGACCCAGCCCCTGAACAACCAACAATTCCCTTTAACGACCCCCCTTTCAGACACTTAGATGAGTACGGGGCATTGCAGGCTTACAAAGAAGCCAAACAACCCCCATTCCAAAGGGGTGGACCCCTTCATCTGTTTCCATTTGCATGTTTTCAAAACAAAAACAAGGTTTTGATGGGCTACTTCATCAGCATAAGGCAAATTTATCCAAAACTTGAGAAGTGAAGTTTTTCAGACACCATTAATCTAGATGTGTAAAGCCTACAGACAGATAACCAAGCAACTTAAGAGGGGGTTCCACCTAATCCATTTATAAAACACACTTTTCACATTACTATTTAAAAAAAGGAGCTAGAGCTAGATAGGTACCTGCAAAAGGAAAATAAATATTACTGGTCCACTGGATATTCCTATTGTAATTGAATATTCCTAACATACATGTAAAAAGACCTGAAACCGTCAAGCTGTGAACAAACAGCATTCTAAACAAGTCTGCATAAAGAACATCAACTGTGAGGAGAGAAACTGCTGGTTTAGAGCAAGACAAAATGGAAACATCTTTATGATGCTCTGAAGAGGAGCTTGATGAAAACATGGGGAAAGCGCTGACTGAGGAAGAAGAATGGCAGAAAGTGAAGATGCAGAATCTAGAAAAAGGAAGATCAAAAGCAACTCAGGCTCAGATAAGTAGTAAAGATCTGCAGAAGCGTTTAAATATTCATCTTTACATATGTAGCCTCAGCTGAGCTCTTCACCCTAAAACATCAGAGCAGTTTGGAACTAGCTGAGATAATATCGCTGCTTGTAGTTTCTACTACACAAAGAAGCCGTTTGATGTGCAGTTCTTGTATATTTCACTTTATTTTTGTATAAATCATGCAGCCATGTCAGCATGTTAAATGTCTACTCAAATGAGATCTGCACTGATGGACAGGAAGAGTATGTACAGGTTGTCCATGGTTACTGATTTTTGTAAGTATTTCCACATTTTCAGAAATATGACACAAAAAAGAAGTCGGACATGATCATTTGTTCACAGTTGTGTTCTGTTAACTTACTCTAACCCTTCCAGCAGATCTACCAGCGACAGCTGCATAATAGACTCTCACAAGGAGAGCTTTAAGAGCCCGATGAAATGTAATGTGTCATCTAAAGCCATTGTCTCTCTTTTCTTCAGTGCTGTTTTACGTCGTCTTTATGTCATTTCCCCTCCACAACAAAGCTACTGTCAGACAGCACAACATTGTTATCATTACATTATTATAGCATTCCTGGGATGCTCTGGATCTGTCATCTTATAACTCTTTTTCTCTAGTTCAGTGATTGTATCCAGAATCTTACCACCTCCACTTTAATGATGTTTTATGTTCATAAATGATGTATTGGTGTTTATGTATCACTGCCTTGCTGTTTTAAAACCATTCGGTTACATATATTGTTTTCTTTATCAATTTAGGTATTAACTCTGCTGCTCCTGTGCCTTCATTCTATTCAAAACACTGTAATGGTGATAGCTGACATGATCTTGGCGCTGATGTCTGGTCTGTTTACTCATTCCACTTACTAGCTTATCTCCGCCCAATTCTCATTACCGCTCATTTGATCCACATGCCTCAGCCTGTTTTTAATCAGCCTTCAGACCAGTCATCAGTGCCAGATTATTCGAGCGTGTGGTGAGAGTTCTTAGACAAACTATATAGTTATTTGGTATACACAATGTATGCAAAACAAAATTACGTTGCTTAAAGCTTACAGCAGTGAAATGAGCAGCTTAGAACAGTGAAATTAACATTATCATTATAAAGTGCAGCAGTGATCAGAATGTAAACAGTGTTGAAGAAAATAAAAAAATAATGGTGCAAGTTCAGTGCGGGGAAAAATAAATAAGGTGCAAAATGTAGTAGGACATCGAGTTGTGTCCTATTTAAAACCACCTTGGTAGTGCAAGATTATGTTGCAAGTGTGATGCAGAGTCCAGTTTAGAGTTCACAGTCTAACAGTCTGATGGCAGCGGGGAAAAGCTGTTGCAGAACCTGCTGGTCCTGCAGAGGATTCGGCAAAGCCTCGTTCCAGAGGGCAGAAGGAAGAATAGTCCATGGTGGGGGTGTGAGAGGTCACTGATGATGTTACGGGATTGGGACACACAGCGCTGGGTAGAAATGTCCTTAATGGAGAAAAAGAGGAGCCCCAATGATTCTCTCTGTTGTCCTCACTAACTTTCTCACGTTCTTCCAGTCTGAGGCGCTATTGCATATACACCACACAGTGAGACAGCTGATCAGAATGCTCTCTATGATGCATCTGCAGAAGGCCGTGAGGATGGGTGGGAGCAGGGGGGCTCACCTCATCCTCCACAGGAAGTACAAGCGCTTCTATGCCCTTTTGACCAGTGAGGTGTTGTTCATAGACCAGGTGAGGTTGTCTGTGATTCCTGTCAGGTTGTCTGTGATTCTTGTCAGTAGCACCAAATTCCTCCAGGAATTTGGTGCTACTGACCTCTACAACTGAGCTGTTGATGAGCGGTGGAGCGTGGTTAGACCGGTTCTTCGTGAAGTCAACGATGATCTCCTTCATCTTCTCCATGTTTAGGATCAGGCTGTTGTCTCTACACCAGCTCACCAGCTGCTCCACCTCCTCTCCCGGTCGTTGTCGTCTCTGATGAGGCTCACCACCGTGGTGTCGTCAACGAACGCTACAATGTGATTCATGGTGAACATTGGGGCGCAGACATGTGTCATCCAGTGACGTGCGGTGAGGTTCATAGCTGGTGAGGCACTGACGTCATCAGAATCAGATTTGCAAATAGATGCATAGATTGACAGCAGTTTACAAGTTATGTTTCACTTCTGCATCCTTACACATACAAACTGTAGCTCACAAAACACACATTTCCTTAAAAAACAAAACAAAATAAATGTTATTACTGTCTTACCTTTACTTATAAATGAAGTTCATGCGTCGCTCCTTCTGCACAAAAACATCCGTCACTTTGCGATAGAAGTCCTCCTTATCTTCTTTCAGTTTTAAAAGTCTCTCTGTCTCAATGGAGATCACTGCCAGGGAAGAAAGCCTTCCTTGATCCGTCCTGTTCCTGCTGTATGTTTTCAGTCTCTTGAGCACCCCCTGCCATGAGGCAAGAGAACTGCCTGCCTCACCTTGAACCTGTTCTCTGCCGTTTATAATCGCTCATTACACGAAACACGTTACACAAACACAGTTGGTGACAAAAAGCACTGTACATTATATACATAAGCTAAATTATTAGAAATAAGTTCACATATTAAATTTGTTTAAACCATTTTATTGACGCCGTACAGCAACATGCTCTCTCCGCTTTGCAGCCAGGGGTTGCGCAATCCAAGGTGAGGCAGAGCTCGCTGCTGCCTCACCGGCATCGCTTCCAAGCATTTCAATGGGAAAATAAGAAAATTCAGCGATTTTGAACAAATAAAAATCAAAATTGGTGAAGCTACATGAAAAATAAATATTTTTTAGTACAAACCACCGGATGAATATAACAATTTAAATTACTTTTATGATTATATATTTTCTTTCTTTCCATGATGGCTGGTGAGGCACTGCCTCACCTGCCTCCCCTGACCGCACGTCACTGGTGTCATCATAGTGAACAACAGGGAGCTCAGCACGCAGCCCTGAGGGGAGCCTGTGCTTAAGGTGATAAAATCAGAGGTGTTCTGTGTGACTCAGACTGACTGAGGTCTATTGGTGAGGAAGTCTAGCAGCCAATTGCAAAGGGGTGTGCTAAAGCCCAGTTGTTCCAGTTTTCCTAACACATACTGTGGGATGATGGTGTTGAAAGCTGAACTGAAGACCAGAAACAGCATCCGCATTTGGATGTTCTTTTCCTCCAGGTGTGCCAAGTTCAGGTGAAGAGCAGAGGAGATGTGGTGTCCTCAGCGGAGCGGTTCTGCAGTAGTCAAACTGGAACAGGTGGAATGTTGGGAGGATCTGGAGACGAGGTGTTCTTTTACCAGCCTTTCGATACACTTCATCATGGTGGGAGTCAGTGCAACAGGCCGGCAGTCATTGAATGAGGCTACTTAAAGCTTCTTTGGGAACAGAATGATGGAGGTAGACTTAAAGCATGCTGGCACTATGACTTGCTCAGCAAGGTGTTAAAAATGTCTGCAAGGACACCAGCCAGGTGACCTTCGTGCTCCTTGAACACCTGCCTAGGTTCTCTAGCATACCTGTGTTTTCTGATTGCCTGATCCCGACCTGTTCTGCCTCTGGGGCTCTGAGCCTCTCCCCATTCTGATCTGTTTGCCTGACCTGTCTTCGGACTCTTGCTGGATTTCTGCCTGTCTGAACTGAACCTGAAACTGTTTCCTGACTCCCTTCTTGATTTCCCTTCAGCACACCTTCAGACCTCTGGCTCTGACTACCAAGCACATCATCGACACCAGCTTTGGCTTTTCCCTCTGGATTATCCTGCCTTTCCACACCTACGCGGTTCTGAGCTCTTGCCTCAGAGACTTCGGGGACTCTCTGGCTGGCGCCCGCCGCGTCTTGTTGGCAGCCGAAGGGCTGGAACAAATCTCACCTTTGGGCTTATGCTTGATTCAGTCCAGAAATAGTTGGTAAAAATTGGGCTGTGTTTGGTCGGTCTGATTTTGTCCCATTTTAGTCCAATGGTAGATGCTGAAAGGATGTTGAAATCCCAGTGTTTAATACTTTTCAACGTGCTGAAAATTACGGCTTTTCGCCTTTCATTTTCATTGTTTTGATCTAATTAATGTCCTCTTTTCAATGTCTTTTCAACCAATCATTGCTCAGTGGGAAGAAACAGGATGAGCTCAATTTAGTAGGGGATTGGCGGTCTAGTGGTGAGGGCATAAAGCTTGGAATGCTGCGGTTCTGAGTTCGAGCCCCACTCCCAAAGACTGCCCACTGCTCTCCGGGCACCTCACATTGGCAGCCATTGCTTCCCAAGGGGATGGGTTAAATGCAGAGGTAAATTTCTCTAATGTGAGCTCAATAAAGTAACATTATTGTTATTATACTATTCATGCGACTTCAACCTAATCTTTCTATTCATGCAGAATCATTTAATGTCATTGTTTGCATCGTAACTAGAAGTAAATATTAATATAGTGGAGGACCCGTAAATTTTTTAAAACATTTTATATACTCCCTATGTTCTTATCTGTAAACTTAATATATTTAATTTTGCAACATCTTAGACATTCTGTGGATGTATATTTGTTGAAAAATGTATTGTTTTGAAATGTTGTAGGTACGACCTTTAACTAGTTGGACTGTTAATAGTTCAGAAGAACATTATTACCAGCTGTCTACATGCCACAATCTGGTTTGGTGTCTGTGTTGAAATGACCGATCTGATATTCAGGGTGGCCCTTTGCTTTCATGTGAGGTCAGTACTCGATTTGTCTTGGTCTGTCTGCGCTCCTGATCAATACCAATTGTATTACACATGGAACAGAGCCAGCTCGATATGCTCAGTCAGCACCTGCATACAGATGGATGGGTGTGTTGAAATATTGACAGTGCTGCTGCTTTTTCATTTTGGGGAGAAACACATTAATAGTAAGTGAATCTATCTGCAGGCAATCATTGGCAAATTAGGGGTAACTGTATCGTCATTTCATTGCAAAGTCGATTTGAGGTTTGAGGCGTGAAAAAAGCCTTGCTTAGAAATTATGAAAGTACTCTGTCAGAGATGAGACGTTTTAATAATATTTAAATATTTTGTTGTTGCTGCTGTTTGTTTGTTTTTTAATACAAATAGCAAGATAAGAAGATAAAGGTCTGGGAAATAAAAAGACTTGGGTAACACAGATTTTAGCATCCGAAATTCTGGACATTAGATCCTAAAAAAAAGCTTTCAGTGTGGAGTTTTATTATACAGGTGCTGGTCATAAAATTAGAATATCATGAAAAAGTAGATTGATTTCAGTAATTCCATTTAAAAAGTGAAACTTGTATATTATATTCATACATTACATACAAACTCATATATTTCAGATGTTTATTTTGTTTAATTTTGATGATTACAAATGACAACAAATGAAAATCTCAAATTCATCATATCAGAAAATTAGAATATTACTGAAGACCAATAAAAACAAAGGATTTATAGAAATGTTGGCCAACTGAAAAGTATGAACATGAAAAGTATGAGCATGTACAGCACTCAGTATTTAGTTGGGCCTCCTTTGGCCTGTATTACTGCAGCAATGCGGCGTGGCATGGAGTCGATCAGTCTGTGGCACTGCTCAGGTGTTATGATAGCCCAGGTTGCTCTAATAGTGGCTTTTAGCTCTTCTGAATTGTTGGGTCTGGTGTATTGCATCTTCTTCTTCACAATACCCCATAGATTTTCTATGGGGTTAAGGTCAGGAGAGTTTGCTGGCCAATTAAGAACAGGGATACCATGGTCCTTCAACCAGGTACTGGTAGCTTTGGCACTGTGTGCAGGTGCCAAGTCCTGTTGGAAAATGAAATCTGCATCTCCAAAAAGTTGGTCAGCTGCAGGAAGCATGAAGTGCTCTAAAACTTCCTGGTATGTGGCTGCGTTGACCCTGGACCTCAGAAAACACAATGGACCAACACCAGCAGATGACATGGCACCCCAAACCATCACTGACTGTGGAAACTTTACACTGGACTTCAAGCAACGTGGATGAAGTGCCTCTCTTCTTTTCCTCCAGACTCTGGGACCTTGATTTCCAAAGGAAATGCAAAATTTACTTTCATCAGAGAACATGACTTTGGACCACTCACCAGCAGTCCAGTCCTGTTTCTCTTTAGACGCTTCTGACGCTGTCTGTGGTTCAAGAGTGGCTTGACACAAGGAATGCGACAGCAGAAACCCATGTCTTTCATACGTCTGTGTGTGGTGGTTCTTGAAGCACTCACTCCAGCTGCAGTCCACTCTTTGTGAATCTCCCCCACATTTTTGAATGGGTTTTGTTTCACAATCCTCTCCAGGGTGCGGTTATCTCTCTTGCTTGTACACTTTTTTCGACCACATCTTTTCCTTCCCTTCGCCTCTCTATTAATGTGCTTGGACACTGAGCTCTGTGAACAGCCAGCCTCTTTAGCGATGACCTTTTGTGTCTTGCCCTCCTTGTGCAAGGTGTCGATGGTCGTCTTTTGGACAACTGTCAAGTCAGCAGTCTTCCCCATGATTGTGTAGCCTATACAGGTGCTGGTCATAAAATTAGAATATCATGAAAAAGTTGATTGATTTCAGTAATTCCATTTAAAAAGTGAAACTTGTATATTATATTCATACATTACATACAAACTCATATATTTCAGATGTTTATTTTGTTTAATTTTGATGATTACAAATGACAACAAATGAAAATCTCAAATTCATCATATCAGAAAATTAGAATATTGTGAAAAGGTTCAAAATTGATGGCCCCTGGTGCCACACTCTAATCAGCTAATTAACTCAAACCACCTGCAAAAGCCTTTAAATGGTCTTTCAGTCTAGTTCTATAGGCTACACAATCATGGGGAAGACTGCTGACTTGACAGTAAATCCTTTGTTTTTATTGGTCTTCAGTAATATTCTAATTTTCTGATATGATGAATTTGAGATTTTCATTTGTTGTCATTTGTAATCATCAAAATTAAACAAAATAAACATCTGAAATATATGAGTTTGTATGTAATGTATGAATATAATATACAAGTTTCACTTTTTAAATGGAATTACTGAAATCAATCTACTTTTTCATGATATTCTAATTTTATGACCAGCACCTGTATATTATATAACTTTTAGCATTTCTATCCTGAGCAGAGAAAGCACTTGCAAATGCTTCCTTATTTCAAGTAATAATTCAATCACAATTGGGTTGGTTACTCTCAGCTTTAGCTCAGCACTATTTTGCAGCAAGAAAAAAGTTGTTCTAATCTCAGTAATTTAATTAAAAATCTGAAACTTGGTCATTATATTATATACAGAGTGATAGTTTAAAGTGTTTATTTCTCTTTGTGTGAATAACCGTGCCCTAAAGCTCCACAGTTTATGGACTCTCTAAGGGTTTGGGTCTCCTTAAGCATAAATTAAATTAATGCAGCGTATCATGGATGTAATGGACCTTTGAAACCAAGAGAGTGTCACCTTTAGCTCATCTGCATTGTTGTTCTGGTGTCTCTCATGTTTATAAGTAACAAGTTCCCTTTGGTTCAGACAAGCTGCTGGTCAAATTTAATGACATCATGATCATTAAATTAGGCAGTGTGAGTTAGTACTGGCATCAGATTTTCCATAAAGCATGTAATATTTGGGATGAACTAGGTGCCATAAACTGGTGAGAGATGTACGGATTTTTGGACCACATAGCTAATAAGTAATTATCAGTGAATGTGGAAAATGATCAGAAAGTCATAAAATAGTTGGATTTTGGGGCTTTCCATTTTTAAAATCAAATGTTTGCCTTTTCCTGAAAAGGGGACTTTAGAACATATTTTTTCCTCTTAGCACTTGTAAGAGGCTTCTAATATTGCCTCCACTACTTAATTTAACACATGGCATGCACCAGTGTCCAGGGCCTCTTTAGGGTCTGGTTCCAGCTTTAATCAATCACTTGTGAATCTCCTTCAATCTCTGAAATAGAGTTTGCTTTACTTTGTTTCGGAGGCTGCTATCTTTTACACTTTTTGTTTTTTACATAATTTTACATTAGTCCACTTGGTATACTACTGTAAAAAATATACATCTTTAGCAATTAAAAATTTTTTCAAATGCAGAGAAAAGTGCATTGGCAGCATAATCAATTAACATGCTTTAATTTGTGTCTTTAAAGCACATTAAAAGTAGTGAATAGTCTGTTCTATGCTTGCTACATGATTACAATTTTGTAAAATATTTATTTGGTCTTGCTAACCTTGGAATCGTCACCGACCAATACTAGTAATAACAAGAAGAAGAAGAAACCAAAGGGGACAGTCTTGACCCTGGAGTAATTGTATAACAAAAACGTATGAGTCTGACAAGGTCAGCTAAATCTAGACAGCACACAGTGACATGTTTTATTCAGAGGCAAACAAATATTCAGTTTACCTCAGCTCAGTTTTGCTGCTCGAGGACACAAAAAAAAACAACAAAAACACAGCAGGCTTTTCAGAGACAGGATGATCCTCTACTTTCTAACTCCTCTGAAGAAAAGGGCGTCAAATCCAGCGGATGCTAAAAGAGGTCTACACTGAGGGAGGTGTGCAATTATAGTGTTTCACACTGTCCTTGGCTCTGCTGGGAAAGAGAAAGCCTGTAGATTATGCCATTAACTGAGTGAAAAAATATTGCAGTGAATCAGCCAAGTTTTTTTGTGATAGAAAAAGGAATCATGCAGTTTTGATGCAGCCCTGAAAAGTCTACACCAAATTAATTCTCAACGAAGGCATTCTGGTTTTCTCTTAAGTTCCCGAGGACACTAATGGAAACTGATTCTTAAGATTCCTACAAATTTATTAGGGATGAAAGTGCTGAACATGCCAAAAGGCTTCTTAAACAAGATAGCACAAAAGGCGACAGCAAAGTGTGTAAGGCCATTAACTATAGATGATCAATACCCATTAGTGTGAAAAGCTGTTAATTATTTCTTGTTTACCCAGCTACATCAGATGAGAAAGGCAAAAGGCAGACAATAGATTTTCCACAGTTTATATTTGCATGGCAAGTCATGCACACACTTTTTTTATGTTTCTGTAGTCCTAATAGTGCAGAAAACATGTTAAACATATGCGTTAACATAAATGGGGTGAGTGACAAGTTGAAAATACCTACATAATATAATCATGTCTTACCTTCCCAGTTCTGTCTGTGGATAATTTGGATCTGTTTAAAGTTACAGCAAAAGGTTGAAGTCACCTTTATCTCGGTGCCCATGAGAAAAGTTCTTCTTTCTTCAGTTCACTCCCTGACCTTTATCTCTCTTTGATAACTTTCCATCCAATAAGATTGGCTCGCTCTGCAACATTTTCCACACCTGCACTACCTGCACCATAATCAGCCATGAGTCAGCAGAATCAGGACTCACCTAAAAGGAAAGATTGTCATTGCTTATAAGAGGAGCAAATGGGATTTTTTTTTTATCACAGCATAAGGTAGCAGTTGTTACGTTGTGTTTTACCAATACTTTAAACCTAAATTATTATGTATTTATTGTCTTATGTCAGCAACTAGCATTACTAACTGCAACCAAGAGGCACTTTTTTTCCATCAACAGATATTATTCATAAATACATCTCCACTAATAAAACTAGCTTACTTTAAGTACTCAATCAATTATAACTCTGCCATTTAAGAGTGTAGCTAGAGTGACGTACTATTGCTAACACTCTGACATAATGCAGTAGTTTCCAAATCTTTGCGTATAAAGGGCCAAAATGGTCAAGCTGTAAGCACTCGAGGGACAAAAAATTATATTTTCTCAAAGCAGAAATATAAAAAAAATAATAAAAATTGTTCATTTTCTTAATAACCGAAACACAACAAGATTTTATTGAATTAAAACATTAATTATTGAAAAAAAAAATGATGTGTAAATTATTGTAGATAATACATAAAACTAATTATTACTATACTTATTAGACAGGCCTTGTTTCTTTCTATGAGTATTTCTAAAGAAATTGTTTTTATACCAAAGTTCTTCAACATATAACTTAACACAAACATATCAAGCATAGTAAATAATGCTTATATTTTACTTTCTCACAAGCACCACATTTTTCTATTAATACCTGATAACTCTGAGCTTTTTCTTGATCGATACTTTCGCTTGCTCCTGTCTGCCAACTGTTAAAAACTTCAACACTTGTTGATGTACTCAAAGTAATTAAAATGCATCCACATCTTAATTTAAACAAAAAGAAGTTCTCTGGTTACTATGGTAACAAAGCTCCTGGACCACTACATTTAAAAAAAAAACTCAAAAAGGGTCCATTCATTATTCGGGGCTTTGAATTTTTGGCACGTTTTGAATAAATCATTTAAAATTGAAAAGCAGGTTTCTAGCAGAAGCAATCCATTCATTCATATTGCTCATTTCTAACAGCTTCTGGTTTGATACCAACCTTGAAAATATTGTTCAGGCTAGCTCTTCTTACTCAAGTGGAAAATAAAATCTGGTCATCATCCGAGCTGCTGACAATGCTACCTTTTGCTTGCTCTCGTTTCCTCTATCACATTCCTTGATCAGGTATTAGCCAGGCCTTCCTCTGTCACCTTCAGATAGCTCAGAATGCTGCAGCTAGTCTCCTTACTAGGATTAAAAGACACAAAAACATTTCCCTGTGCCTTCCACACAGGCTCTTCATTAGATTCTGTATTGATTTTAAAATCTTACTTCTTCCTTTTAGAGCCCCAAATGGCTTTGCACCAAAACTAATCACAAGTTCTACCAATCATTTAAATCTATATGTAAGGAGGGTTCCCTGGTATCTGTTTCCTGACTGGGCGTACTTTTTTTGTTGTTGCAAAGAATACACTAAATCATCCTTTTTCAACAAGAAATAAGTGACATTGCATGATTTACAGGGAAGAAATGCATTTCGATTAGAGAAATACATTATGGGTTAATACCGCTTTAAAAAAAAAAAATGGGGAAATCCATTGTCTTTCCTCCTTGCCTGCACCACACCTTAGAGCGAGTTTAGAAAGCTTCATTAATATGCAAAGCCTCTTCCAGAGTGCCACTGGAAAAATCTACACCCTTCTATCAATATTCTACACATCCGCCTATTTTTAGAGCTCCACACTCTCCCTGTCTTTATGCGAGAAGATTTTTTTTTTATCATTGTGCTGGAAGATAAAGTATGTTGTATGAGAGAAATTATTTGCAGGTTGTAAAACTACACAAACACTCACTTTCCATCTGCTTCAATACCTTAAAGCAGTCAAAAAGTTCATGTTTTTGCTACCAAACTGATTCGTGTATTTGACTTGAACTGCTGTGTCGGGTGAAAAAGTGCACATGGAGATTGCAGTTGGTTCTGTAAGAGGCTTTCACCTCATCACAAAGTGCTGAACAGCTTAGTGTACCGCAGCATATTATCAAGAGGCACAGCTGCCTTTTCTGGGTGATCTTCTTACATGTCCTCCTTCTGGAAACCTTTTCCTTAGAATGCCTAATTTTCACAGTCAAAGTTGGGGAAAATGAAACCATTTCCAAACATTGATCCTGTAAGAGTGTTTGGTGCAAGTTGCTCAGACTTTTAATGTGCAAAGAAATAACTATCTCATTGCAGAATACATATTTTAAAAACACACCCACACAAAAGGAATCACTAGGCATGTTAGATGTCTATATGTTTATTATAAGTTATTTGAAAGGACTGAATGATTATGGCCCTTTACAACACAAGTCATGTATAAAATGGGACCTTAATTTGTGCTGAAAACAATGGACATTTCCTCTTTTCATTAAAGTAGTTCTAAAAAGTCTCTTAAGAGATCAAATCACTGTCTACATTTACTGACATGTCCTCTGGGCTGTAACAGAGGCAGCTCTCTCCATTAAAGTGAAACGCACAAATAAATGGCAGTGACACAATCAGTGAATTAACAGTATAAAGTGCAATTTTGCAGCAGCAAAATTTTTTTTGTTATACTCAGTCAACTCCAACATTTTAACATTTTAGGGGACTGCCAGCCTAGTGGTTAGGGCATTGCGCTTGTAATCCACAGGTTGAGAGTTTGAACCCGTCTCCCGCAGCCTGCACTCTGGGTCCCTAAGCAAAAAGACCCTAAACCCCACACCGCTCCCCGGGTGCCGCACAATGGCAGCCCACTGCTAACCAAGGGGATGGGTTACATGCAGAGAGTTAATTTCGTTGCTCTGTACTTGTGATTATGTAAACATATAACATGTTTATCATTCTGTTCTCGTCATATGGAACAGAATAAGCTAATAAGCTGCTTCGCCATTTTCCCCCCAAAAAAGTAGTTTGACTTCTCATTGCAAAGAATAACAATGTTAGAGCAGCTGGTGTTCAATATTTGAATTAGATAAATTGTTATTATTCAATGCGGAGAATATTTGGTGATTCTAAGAGGCCCATGTCTTGTTTGGAGCATGTTCCTAAACCAGAGACCCAAGCTTAGAGAAAATGTTATTAAAATAGTGTCATATATGTATAGTCTGTGCTTCTGTGTCCAGAGATCAGCAGAGGAAAATGTCTGTCGAATTCATTTCTCTCCAGGCTCATCTGTAACCTTTTGGTATAGGTATGCTGAAATAAAATCCTTGTTTGGTTTAACAAGCCTGTGTGAGCGGAGCCCTCTCTGTGTTGCTCATGCAAGGCAGAGAGAGTCGAAGCAAACATATTTTGTACACCACAATAAAACAAGAACAAAACATTCCTTTTTAGGTATGAATATCTTAAATGTGGATGTAAAATTCTTTTTGATGATTAAATGTAAATTTACCTTATAAAAACCTTCAGAATCAGAAATGCTTTATTGGCAAGTATTTTTCATACCAGGAATTTGTTTGGTTAAAAATGTGTTAATTCCATCCATCCATTTTCTGTTTTGTTTTATTCCAGCTGGGCTTGCGAGGGATGCCATTGGTTATCTCCAGCTGTCTACGAGCGAGATGCGGGGTAAACCCTGGACAGACCGCCAGTCTTTCACAGGGCAACACAAACAACTATTCACACACACAATCTCCCCTAAGGGAATTTAGAGAAGCCGATTAACCTAACAGTCATGTTTTTGGACTGTGGGTGAAAGCCAGAGTACCCGGAAAGAACCCATGCATGCTCAGGGAGAACATACAAACTCTATGCAGAAAGACCCCGGGCCGGGAATCGAATCCAGAACCTTCATGCTGCAGGGCAGCAGTGCTACCCACTGCACCACTAAGCAGCCCTAACGTGTTACAAAGAGACAAAAATAGAGTTAATGAATAAATACAGCAAGGTAAAAATGTATGATAAAAAAATGCAACTGGGATATAAAGAGCATGGTGCTGGTTACTAAACAACATATTCATTAGATAAGATTTTAAACTGTCATGATTTTATGCAAAGATCTGACCCACATGCAGAAAACCAAACAAAGAGACCAGGGGAAGGTTTAACAGGTTTATTGTGAGTTGGTAGTGAGGAGTCCAGTGCTGCTCTGAACACTGACGAACCGGGACTGAAAAGTGAAGGGGAAGATTCTGCGGTTAGTTCAGGCTCAGTGGGAAATTTGTGTCTTTGATTTGAAAAAGGGAATAAAGGCAACAGGACTCACATTTCCAAAAAATGGTGTCTTTCGTTGAATCCAGTCGGTGTGGGTTGTTCCAGTAAAAGACTTGTTCGTTGAAGGGCGGACAGGGTTTAACCAGGTTGAGGTGTTTCCTTGAGGAAAACATAGGAGCTTACTGCCACTTAGATTTCTGCAGTACTTGAATGGTTTCTTGTGCAGATGAATCCCCTGCTCAGAGA
This sequence comes from Cyprinodon tularosa, assembly GCF_016077235.1. Taxonomy (NCBI): domain Eukaryota; kingdom Metazoa; phylum Chordata; class Actinopteri; order Cyprinodontiformes; family Cyprinodontidae; genus Cyprinodon; species Cyprinodon tularosa. The sequence goes on from NW_024038781.1 coordinate 1,329,062, forward strand.
GAAGCCCAAACAATCCTTGGGGAAAAGTAGATCCAAACCACCAGTTTGAATCCTCAGCTCAGTTTGACGCTCAGTGAATCCTTCCAGGGGGTAGAAGGTCCAAAACATCTAGTTTGCAGGATGACTTCCTGCTGAGAGGCAAAGACAAAAAACAACAAGGTTAAGATTCATGTGACAAAAACTCAGTTTGACTCAGTAAAACTCAGCTTGGCTAGAGTACCCAAAACTGACAAACACTCTGGCGTCAAGGTAGTGGCAGTCAGCAGCTTAAGAGTCCTCCTGTAATGAGGCAACCATCCGCAGGTGTGTGAGAAGGCCAACGAAAACAGGCGCCACCTGGTGGTGGAGGAAAACAAAAAACACAACCCACACAAACTGGAATCCTAACATAAACATAGTCATGTGCTAAGATTTTGGGGTATTTCTTTTCCTTTTTTTTTTTTGCCGTGTTTTTTGTATACCACAGAGAAAACTCGTTGTGCTATACATGTTTTTTATTAGGCTAGTAATAGATGGGAAAAGACATAAAGTTTAGGCAAAAGTTTCTTTTGTATTGACTTAAATTACTGTCATATGTGTTTGAATTGTTATTTACATAAAGACGCACGTTATTAAACACATGGGAGGTAAATTGCATTACTGCCACTGTATATAGGCACATGCACCCCTCGCGACCCCAGCTGGGAGAAAGCGTGTTGGAAAATGGATTTTCAGTCAAAATTATTTGATTTTGTCTTTTCCACTCACTAGTTAACCATTTTACTAATTAGTTGGTTTTCTGACTCCTTTATAAGGAGTAATAAGTAATATCTGTTCAATTGATCATTGCATACAAATTACTTTTTCTTGACTTTTCTTCTTGACTTCTTTTTCTCTGTAGGCTGGCGACCTGTTCATGGTGTACCCTACCTCTTGCCCATTGACAGCTGGAGCTTACCACCAGCACCACTCACGACCCCAACTGGGATAAAGCGTGACGGAAAATGAATGAACTGATGGATGTTCTTTTTCTTCTTCTTGAATGTATGAATAAGCTGCTCATTTTTGGCAACCAACAAAAATATTGTAAAAATCTATAGAATTTTAGTTGCAAATCTACAGTCCAAATGACACAAAGATTTACAGTACAGAAAAGAACAAATATATGTTTTGGAGCTGCCATGGGATTGAGTATGAAGACAAGACTGTCTTCCATGAGTCCTTATACTTTGTGCATGGACCTTTCTCCATTTAGTAAAGCAAAATTGCTTACTAAGCTGCATTTATGTTCCCTTTACCAACAAGGTCATGTATAGAAATCTGACCTCAATTGCAGATAATGGCTCTGGGCTAAAAATGCATTCACATGGAGCAACTTCTGAAGGCTTTTAATTAGGAGCCCTATGCCTTAATACACTTGGAAGCGTAGGCTTAATGAGTGCATGTATTAAGTTGTTCATCACAGGGGTGCAATACCAATGCTCAACCCTGAGAGCCCAAACAAAACATCTACTGGCTGATTTGTTATGACCATAGCCAAGAGCTTCACTTAATTAAGCAAATCAACTTAGCAGTTCTTTTCTGTGTCATTGCTCAAACACAAATAAAAGAAATAAGAAAGAAATAAGCAAAGAAATAAGCAAAGATTCTATGAAAATTAACAAATGAAAGTCACAGATTGCTTTTCAAAGATGCTTTAATAGAATGATTAAAATAAACTAATGAAACAGTCCATGAAGAAAATTATGGAACCTTTAGAAAAGACACAAAATAATGTGACCAAAAGGACATGCTGAATCAAGGTGTGTCCACTAATTAGCATCACAGATGTCTACAATCTCGTAATTAGTCAGTGGGCCTATATATAGGGCTAAAGGTAGTTACTGTGCTGGTTGGTGACATAAAACATGGACCAGAGAAGTGAAGGAAAGGGTTATCTTAACAAATTAAAAAGAAATTTTTAGACATGCGTGTTAAAGGTAAAGGCTATCAGACCATGTCCAAGCAGTTTAATGTTTCTGTAACTACAGTTGCACATTTTATTTTTATTTAGAGATCCATGGTACTGAATCCAACCTTTGATGCAAAATGAATACCATTTAAAGTTTACTACAAGTGGTAACAAATGAGTCCAGAAACACTTCTGCAGTGATTAATGTTGAACTCCAACCTCAAGGAACATCAGTGTCAGCTAAAACCATATGTAGATGTTTAAGCAAAAGTGAGATGACCAAGGACACCATTGTTTAAAAAATAAAAAGTCAAAAGACATGAATTTTCCAAACTGCATGATTAAAAACCTTGCAGCAAGAAGGTTGCGGGTTCGATTCCCGGCCTTGGGGCTTTCTGCATGGAGTTAGCATGTTTTCTGGGTTCCTCCTACAGTCCAAAAACATGACTGTTAATTGTTGTCTCTAACTGTCTTTAGGTGTGTGCATGCATTGTTGTTTGTCTCTGTGTTGCCCTGCGACAGGCTGGTGACCTGCCCAGGGTGTTCCCTGTCTCTTGCCCATAGACTAATGGAGAAAGGCACCAGCCCCACCACTAGAGAAGACGGATGGATCAAGATAAGAACATTGTCCGTACTGTGATACATGGAGGAGGCTCTAGCATGCTCTGTGGTTGCTTTGCTTCAAATCTCTCCAGGATACAATCAAATCTCAAGAGTATCAAGGGATTCTGGAGAGAACTATGCTCCCCAATGTCAAAAAGCTTCGTCTCAGTCACAGATCATAAGTCTTACTACAGAATAATGACCAAAAACACACAGTTAAAAACACCCAAGGATGAATAAGAGGAAATCTATTCTAAAGTGGCGTTCTATAAGCTCTGGTCCAAATCCTATAGGGCATCTTTGAAAGGAGCTGAAAGATGCCATCTGGAAAAAGGCAGCCTTCAAACTTGAGACAACTGGTGCAGTTTGCTCATGAGGAATGGGCCAAAATCAACAAGGAGTTGGCCAAAATATAAGCTTAAGTCTCATTGACAATTACATGAATTGAATGATTTGCAGTGGAGTAGCTGCATCAAAAGGTTGTGCAACAAAATATGAGTCTGATCTTAATGTATTAATTTTCAAATAATAATTTTTGTTTATGAGGTTCAAGTCATTTCTGTGATCATTGTGGGTTTTTCTTTTAATAAACGAGGGGAACAAATACTTTTGTCCATATGTGTATCTGTTAACTAAGAACTAAATTCCAGTTCATTTAAGTAAATCTACATTTTCTTTAGTTTAAAAAAAATCTTAAAAAATCATTTTCCATTTCTTTTGGGTCTTTTTGCTGACACTGATCAAATCTGATATGATCCAGGCCTGGTTGGACTTAATTCAGGGGTTCTGCTATGGATTTACTAGCATACCCAACATATGGTTGAAGTGATGATTTATTTCTTAATTCAAAGACACTAAAGACAAGGGCGTAGGTTTGATTTAAACTTTGGTAGGGACACTATTGGTCTGATGTCATTGGCCGAATACAAAAATATGCATGCTTGTTTTTTTATGCTTGATGGGAAAATCAGGGTGTATTTCATTTAAAGAGAAAAGCAGCATTTCTTGCTACATTTATACAAATTTTATAGGCACTACACACACTAGGTGCTGTTTATCAATGACTGAAGCTTAAAGGAATAGTACACCCAAAACATGATTAGCCTTCATTTTCTACTCACCCCCATGCTGAACAACACTCTGGAGTACTTTTTTGATATCTCAAATGCATCTGGAGATCTGGGAGGCTTCTTGCTGTCTGCTGACATTCAAATAATGGAGGTCTGTGGCGCCCGAGGCAGAAAGGTCCATAAAAGTCCACAAAAAACGTGTCAATATTCCTCCATACTGCTCGTCCAATGTATTCCAAGTGTCCTGAGTGGGTAGCATCCAGAATTTACTCGAAACTAAGTCATTTAGAATTCAGGGTGTAATCAGGGTGTATTTCATTTAAAGAGAAAAGCAGCATTTCTTGCTACATTTATACAAATTTTATAGGCACTACACACACTAGGTGCTGTTTATCAATGACTGAAGCTTAAGTGGTTCTGATGAATGAGGAATTAGGACTTTTTTCCACTTTGAAAAGGTTTGCATTTGAAATTACCAGCGAATTAGGCAGTTGGTAAATCTGTGCCTATTCAACAGAATATAGTCTAAATATGTCTGTTATATTTGGATTTATACTTTTTTTTTGTATTTTGAAGATATAGAATTGTGCAGAGGTAAATAGAGGTAAAACCCGCTCTTTTAGATGTTCTCTTTGTATCATGAAACAAAGCGAAATATTGGATTCAAGGGGCGCCAAATAAATGCATTGTATTTAAATGTGCCCTGGAACTAGAAGAGGAACTGACACTGAGCATTTCATATATTAACCTTACTTTACAATTATTGAAATAATGTCAACAAATTTAGTAATCAGTTAATCGTTAACTGGAGTATAGAGACTCTAAAACATGTCTTAAGCTCACACAGCGACCCACTTAGAGCAGGAATTTTACTAATATTGAAATTTTAGATAAAACATTTTTTTCGTCTGTCAATATTCTGCATCCAAAACTCCTCTACTGCTGCAACAATGCTGTATTGTAAATTATAAACATGTTATTCACATGTAATTGTTGCCAGGGACAAGTAGGTCGGTCCAAAATTTTGATAGGGACATGTCCCTATGGTCCCTATGCAAACCTACGCCAATGCGTGTAACTTCGCTTTTGAGAGAACTCCATTTCAGCGTTTTCCAGTTCTGCAACTGTTAAAGAAAAACTCCGGTCACATTCAGAATACAAACTTTTTATGCATAACCCTGACCCAATTAATTACCTATTAATTATTGGGTTAGATTGTAAGTGTGAACTCTATTTTTGCAGAAAAAGAGGCCAATAAATCTGATTCATCTTAGACTGACCGTCTAAAAAAAACAAACAGCTGGACATGTGTTTTCTCTTACATTTCTGGTTAAAAAAAGAAGTAATGCTGAATTGTGTATCTATCTGACCAATGCTATATTTTTGTTAGTTTTATATTCCTTTGCAGTCTTGCTAGCCCACTTCTAAAAAAGGAGGAAACTGACTTTGATGGATGTGTGACATTATAAATTGTTCATTGTGTGCTTCAGAGCTGGAGCATGAATTCATCTTTTAAATTCTAAAATAATTGTATTCAACTCTTAGAAATAACTCAGGCTCATATAATATTTCTTTATTTAATAAATCCTTTTTGTATTTATGTTCAGTTTTTTTACATGAAGGACAAATTTAAACTAGAAAAAGCTGTTTCAGAGAAACAGCAAGTGGGAATGCTTTTGCTGAATGAAAAAAGCTGAAATTACCTGAAGAACATATGAAAATGTGATAGGAAGTCATCAGAAACTTCAAACTGCAGAAAACAGTTGAATCATCTGAAGATTTTGTAGGGTAGAATCATTTGGCAGTAAAATGGCAGAAAAAAACTAATCTTAAAAGCTGAAAAGTATAAAATTAGCTGAATCAGAAAAGAAATTACAAAGAAAAACTTGAACCTTATCTGGTTGAAGAAAATATGAGTAGCTCAAGGATGGGAAGTAAAATGTTGAGGAAGATGGTATTGAATAAGTATCAAAATTTAGAAATTGTGGAAATGTCAAGACTTGGCACAACAATTTGAAATGATTTAAAATGTGTTGGTTGATCAGCATAAAGAAAACAGCGTCATCCTTAGAGGATTGAAAATCTACAAACCTATGTGCAAGACCGACCATGACAAGCAGAGGAAGGACAGAGAGAGAAGCTTATAGAAAGAGAGCTAATACCACTTAAGGAGCTGAATTTATAAAAAAAAAACGAACCTGCATGTTATGAGCCGCTGTCGTTGTGAAAGCACTGTTGGTAGGCTTATGCTGCATGTTACGAGGTTAGCAGATGCTTTATTACAGTGTAAATCTTAGAGCCTTATTAAGAAATGTGCACTGAGGTGTGTGGTCAACGGGCCTTGGTAGTGTAATTTAAAGAAATTGGTTGAGTTTGGGTCATAGGTACGAGCCATACGGCACAATGAATGAGTGTGTGTAAGGAAGAGGCTTTTACTTTGTAGAGTCCCTTTAGTCTTATTTCGAAAGTCTATCATGGATGTGTGTCAAGGGAAGGGTCATGCCCAGCAGTGATATAGAATCCATTTCTAAATATGAAATCACTGGTTTTCCATGTTATTGGGTGAATAGATGCTGTATTAGAGCGTAAATGGGAGACTTTTATTGTGAAATTTGCTCTGGGGTATGTTTTGAAAAGGTCCCTAGAGTCTAATAGAAACAAGCTGGTAGAGTTTGGGTCATAATGCTGAGCCATTTGCATCAATTAATACGCGAGTATAATATAGAGGCTTGTATTGTGTAGGGTCACTGGAGTCTTATTTTGAAAGTCTAGCAGGGTTGTGTGTTGAGAAAAGGGTTAGACCCAGCAGTGATACTTGATGACTTTCCAATCGTTAAATCACTCTTTTCCCTTGTTATTAGGCAGTAGATAAAGTGGCAATGGGAGGCTTTTATTTTGAAATTTTCTGTGGGGTGTGTTTTGAAAACCACCTAGAGTCTCATTTTTAAAAAAGTGGTTGAGTTTGGGTCATAATGTTGAGCCATATGCTGGGAAAAAAATGAGTTTAATGTAGGGGCTTTTATTTTGAAGGGTCCCCGGAGTCTTATTTTGAAAGTCTATCAGGGTTGCGTGTGAAGGGAAGGGTCATGGCCAGTAGTCATATTGTATCCATTTTCAAATGTTAAATCAGTGTTGTCTCCCTCCATTAGATTAAAATGTGCTGTTTAAAGTGGCAGAGGTAAAATCCCTTTGAAGCTTCGTTACCTTGACAATGCTTAACGAGCCTGTCAGTGAAAGAGAGAAACGCGCTTCACTTTCGTTCCTTTCCTCTCAGGCTTTTTTGAATGGGAAAATCCGCTCCGAACAAACGAGTGCTAAAGACAAACCATAAATGGTATCTAAAAAATTCTTTCAGTCTAAGCGACAGCTATCCTTTGTCTCCAATTGGGGTAACTTTCATGGCTGTTGCTCATTCACAACCTTAATGGGAAGGAGAAATAAAAAGGTTTATCACTCCTGCTGGTCTCATTAAATAACATGCAGATCCATGGTAGAGCAGAGCTCTCAAAAGCAAAACTTCCCCTCCGAACAAACGAGCGTTGAGCCAAAACCGTAAAAGGTATCTAAAAAGTGATTTCACTGTTGGCGTCAGCCATCCTTCGACTTCGACTGTGCCAACTTTCATGTTCCTACTAAAAATCATTTGGCCACGGTGACGATGTAAAAATGTGTTTTTTCTGAGTATGAGGATTTTTCTCAGAATGAACGTTTTCCTATGCCCGAACAAGTCAGCTAAACAGCTAAACCATAAATGATATTGAAAAAATTCTTTTAATGTGAGTGCTAGAAGGGTCTGAAGACATTCTATACCAAGATTCATGTTAGTACATCAAATGGTTAAGAAATGGGAGCGATACGAAAATATGTATCATTTTGGATTTTGTCTGTGATTTTTGGAAAGTCTCTCATTGGATTTCTATTGGGGAAGTGTGGACTTCTTCGTGGTCTGGGCCAAACTATCGGAAAACTGTAAATGCCACACAAATGAGGGTTATTTTTCCTGAATCCTGACAAAAATCCCTACGTTTTGATGTATAATTTATTTTAATTGAGTTAAAAATGAGGGACTGAGAAGAATTTGTTCGGAAAAACCAGAACTGCTCAAAAGCTAGAGCATGCACTCTAGCAGTTGAAGAATTCCGTCCATAGACTTCCATTATAAATCTGAAAATCTTAAAATTTTTCTTTTAAAGTTTGAAGCTTCACTGAAGCAAAACTGTAAAAGTTAGCAAAAAGCCGAGTTAAAGAGTAATAGCAGAAAGACACAGAAACATTTTAAAAGTTGAATGGTGTTTCTAGCTGAAAGTATGCTGAAGTAGTTAAAGGTCAAAGACGATGAAGCTTTAGCGGAAGTTTGCTGAAATCAAAGAATTCTACATGCATTTCAATGTTTTTTTACATGAAGGACAAATTTAAATAACTCATAGAATGTTTACTTTCTTTGGCTCCGCCCATTTGACAGTTGAAATGGAATGTTCAGCAGAAACTAACTGACCTCAGAGCTGATGACATCACAAGGAATAATCAGACGGAATAGATAGCAGGCATAATTCTGTTCCAGACATTCTCCAGCCTTTGTTTGAGACAGACCTCTTTTGACAGAGCTTGTTCGTCTTAGCTGACATCAGCGAGATATTTATCCCACATTTTACTGCTTTTCAGTTAGAAAAGACAATTTGTTGTAAGTTAGAGATGGAGCACCAACAGATTGTTAGTGAACAGAAAGCCTTTGAAGCCAAACTTTCATGGTTAGAAATTGTTGACCTGAACAGCGAAGTCGACTACAATGCAATTATTTTCCCCATGAGTCATGAAGAGGAAACTTTGACTGAATCTGCAACCAAGGGGCAAGAAAATACTTCAACTGGCCTTGATATTTCCCCCTCAATGGAAGCCCAGCAGGAAACATCTTTACCTGGTAAAGTTAAGAAGTTTCCTTCAGCTGAAGCCCAGCAGGAAACATATCTACCTGCTAAAGTTAAGAAGTTTCCTTCAGTTGAAGCCCAGCAGAAAACATCTCTACCTGCTAAAATTAAGAATTTTCCTTCAGTTGAAGCCCAGCAAGAAACATCTCTTCCTGCTAAAGTTAAGACGTTTCCTTCAGTTGAAGCCCAGCAGGAAACATCTCTACCTGCTAAAATTAAGAAGTTTTCTTCAGTTGAAGCCCAGCAGGAAACATCTCTACCTGCTAAAGTTAAGAAGTTTTCTTCAGTTGAAGCCCAGCAGGAAACATCTCTACCTGCTAAAGTTAAGAAGTTTCCTTCGGTTGAAGCCCAGCAGGAAACATCTCTACCTGCTAAAGTTGAGAATGTTCCTTTGGTTGAAGCCAAGCCAGGACCATCTCAGATTGTTAAATTTGATTATTCTGGTTTTCTCAAAGCTCTTTCTGAATCATCTGTAACAAGCCTTTTACCAAAATCAAATCCTGCTGACCCCAAAACTTTCAACTCAACAGTAAACCAACAACCATGTAACCCTCATCCAGCTTACTATCCCCTGCCTTTGACCACAAAGGCTCCAATGCCACATCACTCATACCACCAGCCAATGCCTCTCCAACCCCAAAACCAAAGCACACAAGCCTCCTCTGAGCCTGAAACCCCTCGCTCTCAACGCGCTATCAGGAGGTGTAGACGGAACCAAAATGCCTCAACTCTGACGGCACACAACCCAATGTACATCGAGCAGGCTACAAGTCATATCAACAATCTCATGGAGCAGGTGGATGACCTAAAAAAGCAGCTTAAAAATAAAACAGATGTTCTTGATGAGGAGAGAAAACAAAGGATCACAATTCAAGTTCAATGCACAGCCTACCTGCAAAAGATCAAAGAACTTGAAGAAATGTTAGAAAATGAACGTAGCATGAAAGTGAAATGTGAACAGAAAGAGAAAGAACAGGAGAAAGCAGTAGATTTGGAGGTCCTTAATGAGCTGAATTTCCTGAAGAAGCAAGCTGAAAAGAATATCTTGAATGGTGAAAAACTGTCAGCAGCTTTGATAGAGGAACGGCAGCTTAGACTGAAATGTGAGGACCAGCTTAAAACTTACCATGAACTTCATACTAAATTCGAGGAACAGCAGGAATTAGTAAAGAAACTGCAGGATCACATTGTAAATCTAACTTTGGAGTTGAACCTTGGTTCAAAAGTGGATTATCACAAAGTTTCGACCAAAAAAGACTCCTCTAAGCAAGCAGAAGTCAACAAGCCATCACAGATCCCAACACCATCAGAGGTCTCCAGACCTTCACAGATCCCAACACCATCAGAGGTCTCCAGACCTTCACAGATCCCAACACCATCAGAGGTCTCCAGACCTTCATCAGAGGTCTCCAGACCTTCACAGATCCCAACACCATCAGAGGTCTCCAGACCTTCACAGATGTCAACACCATCAGAGGTCTCCAAGCCGTCAGAGATGTCAACTTCAGAGGTCTCCAAGCCGTCAGAGACCTCAACTTCAGAGGTCTCCAGGCCGTCACAGATGTCAACCACTTCAACCATCCCCATGAACACAGAGGGGTCTCCACAAACAGAATACCATGGAAGCAGGCGTCCTCATGCAGATGGCGGCTCACAGAGATACAGAAAACAGTATAATAATAAAGGCTTCCATGCAAACACAGGTACTCAGCCAAATGCAGGGAATTCAAATAGAAGATTTCCCCCACATGGAAGTTCCCAAGGAAACCAAGGCTTTTATGAAAATCAGGGACGATACCCAAACCAGGGCCAACATGCAAACCCGGGCCCACACCCAAACCATGGTCGTTATATAAACCCAGGCCAGCACACAAACCCAGGCCATCACCCACATCCAACCCAGTATGGAAATCCAGGTTCATACCCAAACCCAGGACCTTATATGAACCCCGGCCCCTACCCATGTCCAACCCAGTATGGAAATCCAGGTTCATACCCAAACCCAGGACCTTACACAAACCCAGGCCCCTACCCACATCCAACCCAGTATGGAAACCCAGGTCCATACCTGAACCGAAGACCTAACATGAACCAGGGCCCCCACCCACATCCAGCAACATATGGAAACCCAGGTCATCCCCGAAATACGAACTTCCATACAAACAGAAGATTTTAAACTCAAAGAGGCCCCTAAAGACTCAAGCAGGCCTCATTACAAGAAGAAAAAACAAGAAAATCTAAAGAAAAATTAAGATGCTTAAAAAAAAAAAATCCCCCCCAAAAAAACAAAAAAAAATCTTTTCAAAACAAAAAAACAAAATAAAATATACATAAAAAAACAAAACCAAAAACATAAAAAAACACACAAAAATAAAAAATAAAAAAATAAAAAATATTTATATATATATATATATATATATATATATATAAATAAATAAAAAAGCAGACTAGCGTGGGTTCTCTCCGGGTGCTCCGGCTTTCCCCACTGTCCATAAACTTGACATTAGGTTAATTGGTTTCTATAGAGTGCATTTTGGTTTGAATGCATTGCTGTTTCCCTTTCTTGCTCAGTCATGGACTACGGGCCTGTCCAAGGTGTACTCTGCTTCCTGCCCAGTAACTAATGTTAGAAAGTAAAAAGACTTAACAAAAAACAACTAAGACTAAAAACAAAACAACTAAAGGATAACTGGAAAGAAACAAAACAACAGCGAGGAGGGTAAGAGGGAAAGAGGAAATTAAAAATGGGCAAAATAAAGAAAAAGATAAAAATGAAGCATCCAATCAAATTAAAAACAGCAGAAATGAATGTTGTGCAACTTTAAAATATTTATTGCCCATGGTAAATATGTTGAGTTTATTAACAAAAATCTTTCAGCTCCACTTCAGAAATATTTCACTTGAAAACCTCTCATTATACCATGATGATAAGATACTATGTAGAAAGACGAAGAAAAAACATGGCTGAAAACCAAAATCAATGAGATGATGCAAAGATATCACAGCTTAGCATGGATTTTATGTTTGAGAACCAAAGTTTTATCTAAAAGAATTTGGAATATGCTTAAATTAACGTCTATCTAATTTAGAGCACTTGGGGCCGGATCTATCAAAGGTTTGCGTGTATAAAAACATGAGCTATTTCACTGCGCACGCTAAAAAATGTACAAACTGATCTATCAACAGCGTGCTAAAAGGATTTGGTCTTTAAAATGTGCTAAATAGCGCCTCTTATCCATTTAGTACTTTTTCTGCAATGAATATGCAATATGGGGCGTTTACACGCAAAAGTGCGTCTTGTGGGAGGAGAACATGTAAATATATTAATTTAGCACTCGCAAAGTGATTTTTTAAACCTGAAAGCAATTTTGCTAACGGTATCTGAATCTATATTTAACACGTTTCAATAGAAGGTGCAAATGGTCTGTATGCCTAATTGCGCACACATGGCAGCAGTTATTATCGCAAGAAGGAGACATCGAAATGAAGGAGACGCAGAGAACGCATTTTTTCACTCTGTGTGAATATTTTTGGAATGAAGGAGGAAACGATCATCAAAACATATCGTTTTTCCAGCATTGCCATTTTGAAGCTGCAATTCCAGTGATTTGCTCCTCACAGAGCGTCAGCTGTACTTGTTCCTCAATGCTGGTCAGAGGCATCTTATCTACTGTGTCCCCTCCTGTTTTGTTCGCAGATGTTTTGTTATATGACAGTTTTTCTTTGGTTCACCTTCTAATATCCTGGTATCTTCTTTTTACTTCATCCACTGTTCGCAAGGTTTCACCGACAGCGTTTACTTTATTACAGATTTGTTCACATATAGCGTTCCTCTGTGTGACAGTCACACTTCTTTGCTGTAGCTCACTTAAATGTTTGTTGGCTTTATCCACCAACACCTCCATTTCCATGGGGTCGAATTTCCTTTTGCGCCTTCTGCTGTCCAAACTCGCCATGCCGCAAACCACAAAACGCGCAAAACCATCATTTAAATAGGGCGTCTCCAACAGTTTTGCACCTGCCACCAGTTACGCAATCGCTCTTGTTAAATCACCCGCAAACCATGGTTCAGCCCCTCGCGCAAAATTCCAGTTTGCGAGCGCAAATTACTGCACGCAAAATTGGATCTTGATAAATCCGGCCCTTGGACTGTTTTCTAACCAAATCACAATGCAAATTAGCCTCGTGAGACCATTCTGATCTCGCGAGCTTTCAAGGTTTCACTCGCAGATCAGTCTGGCTACTCTCCGTTAAAGAAATTTTGGAGCAGTTCACCAAACGAACGTCCAATGAGCGTTGGCTTTGAGGCGGGTTGAGGTGTGACGCAACGAGAATGGCGACAGTTCAGTCTAAAGAACATGGCGGCTTCAGCCGATGAAACTAGCGTTAGCGTGGCTATCGAGCAAGTTTTATTGGAATTACAGAGTATTTCTTCACTGAAAGAAGAGCAAAACACTGCTCTGGAGCAGCAAGAGTAGCCTGGCTTGTGGTTGTGTTTTCGTCGTCCAGTGTTGCCAACTCCTCAGTAAGGAAAGTAGCTATTGGCTGTGGTATAAGTCGCTATGAGTCGATGAATGACGTCATTGCCTAATTTACATAATATATATATATATATATATATATATATATATATATTAGGGCTGCAACTATACGATTATTTTAAAAATCGATGACTCGGTCGATTATTTTTTTGATTAATCGATGAATCGGACAAAAAATATTTTTTATATTAACCTCTTTATTCCAAACTAAACATTACAAACAAGCACACAAGTACAGGTTCTCATTAACTGTACTGGTGCAATATGAAAAATAAATGTTTATGTTAAAACTACGCAAACTTACATTAGAAATTTAGCTGTAAATCCACAAAATATAGGGTACTTTGTTTCATAAAGTGCAAAAAAAATACATTTTTGTCTTTAAAAGCCCCTCAGGGGTTCAAACAATAGGCCCCCCCCATTTCAACAAATGAGTTCTTTTTTAAGACTAGAAGAGTTCTGCCTTTTAAGACAGGAAAGTATAGCAGTTAAAGTTGCTACTTGAGAAAATACTTAACCATAGGGATAAAAATAGCCCTGTGATTCAAAATATAAATTGTATTTGGTATAAAAATGAGAGAAGATTTCCCTGCACACACACAGGCTGTGCCTGCCTGCTCACAGAAAGAGTGGATCATGTTGGTCAAGGCACTCTATGACAGGTTCAGCAACTGAGGGAGATGACTCCAGTTATCAACCCGCGCCGTCAATCCCGGCGCATGTGCGCGGTTCATTTGCAGTCTGGACGCTGAGGGTAAACATGCTGTGTCTCTGACTGTAGAGAGAGACTCCTGCGGAAGCGGGAAAACGGGACTGGACGGGGGGAGGCGCCCCACGGCAGACACCAGAAAAGTCGCTAGATTTGTCGCTAGTCGCTTTTTTGAAAAAGAGTCGCTGGAGGGGTCTGAAAAGTCGCTAAATATAGCGACAAAGTTGCTGAGTTGGAAACACTGTCGTTGTCGCTCTGTTAGTACATCATATGCTTCGTTGATCTGATTGGTTTATTTGGCCTGTCTATCACCAACATAGGCCAATCAGCGAACCAGTATTTTCGCCCCTTCCCAAAATTACTTCAACGGAAGGTTTCCAAATGGATATGCGGAGCAAATCAAGCAAATCCATCTGGCGAAGTCAGGTTAAATGCAAATAGGAGAGATGAATAAAACATAATGTTTTATTGCATTATTTACTTAATCAGGAACCATTTACCTTTAGTTAATAAATTATTTAAGTTCTTTGAGTGAGCTAGCAGCTGACAGACATGAAGCTTGTTCTAGCTTTTTAAACACAGCACAGTCTGCCATGCGGCCTGTTATGTCTTTACTCAACAGTAAACACATGATTTGGTCAAAATCACCAAAAGGGCATATTGTCTAACTGAAACATATGTCCCTAAATGCTCCAGATTTTCAAAACTCTGCTGCTGCCTTTGGAAGGTTTCAGGTTTTCTCCACGAGTTAGTAGCATAGCAGCAGGCCACACGCATCAGGGGTTCTTTTGCTTCACATTAGAGAAACTTTCCTCCTTTCAAGCATCTGAAAGTTCCTGAAACTTAAATTGAAATGTTGCTAACAGTCTGTTTTGCAGCAATTAGGTCCTGAATGTCAACCATCGGATCCAGTTAGCCTCTGGTCATTTCATAGCATCTGGTTCCGGACATGAGGCCATAATGATGTTCCTCCGATGTAAACCTCACAGAACGTTGTGGAAAAAAGAAGAAAAAACAGGTAGAGACAGTTGCTTTATCTTAAGGCACCATGATGGTTATGCTTAATATGATGCATGGGCATTGGTTCCCAATGTCCAAAAGTGTTATTATGGTTTATGACACGATAGGAATAATTGACAACAACTCGGCTCCTCTTTGGAGCTATAGTTGAAATCCTCCTCTTTTAATGCCATGCCTATCAGGAACTTCTCTTGATTGTAACTTCTGGAAGTTTAAAACCTATTGAAAACCGTTAAGCATAAAATTTCACCGGTAAAATTTTTTCCACCATAGACATGTTAGACATCATTGGAAAGCTTAGATTGATCCACAACTCAATTACCAAGTTCATTTTATGGACACAGCAAGCACCAAAGCACAATTAACACTGATATACCAGCCTGTGAAAATGTAAACCTGACAAAGCAACCACAACTACATACCTTTGAAGACATCCATAAGCTGTTTTGTAAATCCTATCTTCAATTATTTATACTCCACTCATCCATAAGGGTCCACTGATTAAAAGTAATCCAGCATATTCCTAATAAAAATATTCCATGAAGAGAAAATTGCCCATAACCTTCAGTAATTGAAACCAGGCTCGGCTGGATCGAAGCGTGCGGCCCCAAGCTGAGTGACACTATTTTTTTGAAGTTTGGACGCTGATTTAGTTTTATTACAATTCCTAAAGCTGAAAAAATTCAGCTCAGAAAAGGCAAAGGGGCTTATTTTAGCTTGAAAAGCGTCATTTTTTAAACTATTTTTTAAATAATAATCTTTTGTGTTTCTCTCTTCCACCACCAGAAGGCGCCTGGCTCCGGTTCGCCTTCTCACGCACCTGCAAGCCTTTACCTCATCACCGGACTGCTCTTAAGCTGCTGGTTGCCACTACTTCGACGCCAGAGTGTTTGCCATTTTGGGGTACTCTAGCCAAACCTTGTTTATGCTAAGTCTAATCTGAGTTTTGCATTTTGAGTTGTTGTCCTCTAGTCAAGCTGAGATCTCATAGGGTTTTACTGAGCGCTTGTTTTCTCCCTTCACCTTTCGGCAGGAAGCCTTCCTGTAAACTGGACCCTTTTGGACCGCCTCCTCCCAAGTGGGATCAACTGAGCCTTACACTGAGCGACGGATTCAAAACAGGAGGTTTGGATCCAGCCACCTTTGAGCACGCTGAGAACTCTCTCTGAGTAAGGAAGTCATCTTCACCACGACCCGTTCAAGTACCACAGGAAAACTGAGTTGCAACCGTCGGCTACATCATTCAACTCCATCCGAGTTCTGGGTAAACCCTGTTCCGCCCTCCACCGAATCAAACATTCTCTGGAAGACCATCACACAGACTGAAGTCTAAGTGTCTCTACTTCTCTGGAAACGTGAGTGGCAACAAATCCTCTCCTTCAAGATTGACAACTCCAATTTCCCACTGAGCCTGAACCTAACAGCCTGTCTCCCCTTCATATTCCAGTTTCTGGCTGAGCAGAGTTCGGAGGAACCTTCAATATACCCTTCAATAAAACCCGTTGAACTTTTATATTGTGTCTCTCTGTTTGGCTTAATTGCATGTGGGTCCGAGCCTTAGAAAGAATCATGACAAGATTCTACATTTTGTTATATACAGTGATTCTGAAAAGAAGCAGAAAATAATTGCCTCATAAATATTTTGTGGCCATCAAAATGCTTCAGTGTTAGTCCATGGGTGAAATAGTAAAACAAAGCATTGTAAAAGCATTTGGTACATTTGGAGAGGTTTGGAGACGCGGGTGACACCAAAAGTTCAAAACCCAACAGATCTAGAAATGTTATAGCTAGAGGTCTGAAATGTTCTGCATTTTTGGTTGACATGATGTAGAACAAATGTAATACAATGAGACCTTCCTTTTCTCAAGCATGTCTTTGTTACTGCTGTTCAAAAAGACCTATAATTCGGCGTTGGCAGCCAGCCTATACATGGGTGCCACCAGGAATTTGGGGGCCCGTAAAAGGGACATGCTTGCAGAAATAGGAAAACAATAAATAATCAATGACTACTGCAAATCTGAACTTTTCCTGCTCAAATAATATCTTGACTAATTTTTTTGCTGCCCAGCCATTTTGCTACTGTAACATACACTGTAGGCGTTTCTCAATTCACGAGAACGCGAGTACGTACTCCCGTTCTTGGCGAGAACGCAGGAAGATCGGACTTGACGAGAACGCGAGCACGCAAGCACGTATGTGTATTAGAGCAGAAGCGTACTCGTGACGTCATCACAGGCAACGTTGTTTAGCATTTCTTTAACAGTCAAAACTATTTATTCCCTACACAAAACATTTTCAAAACAATATTTTTAATTTCTAAAGCTTAAAAAACATTTTAAAAAATTACCGAACCGCAAAAAACCGCCATCAGAACGAGCGGTAGTTCACACATAACTAGACCGAGAGAAGTGCACTACAGACGGGGTAAATTTAGCCCTGGCTGCGGTTACCCTCGGAGGTCTGCTGGTCACTCTTGTCCGCTCAACGTCTGACTTTTTTTTTTTATTTCGCACTAACTCTGTAAACAGACCACACAGGGAGGCTAAAATGTATAATGTTATTGCCTCAAACGATTTCAAAACATACTTTTGAAGAACAACAGCAGCAGAAAAGGGAATGTTTAACTTAACACTGTGAGCGCTGTGTCGAATCAAGCTGCGGCCGCGGGGCATTCTGGGGAAGCGGTCAGTCTGCAGAACGCACAAGTCTGCTCTGATGCATGCTCGATAAAGAGGGCGGGGTGAGAACAACATCCGGGGATTTAATGCGTTCTCGATCTGGCGTTCTTGAGAATTGGAACGGTACTCGGGCTGAGGCTGATGACGTGTCACGAGCACACGAGAATGCTCAAGAACGCATATTGAGAAACGGCCTGTGTTGTCTTATTTTTAGGGCTGCTGGCATCATTTATGCCATCTTTAGTCTCCAAAGCCATATCAATTGACAACCATCAGTGGCCCAAAGAGCTAAGCTCAGTTTGACTTCCCAAGCACCCAGCGACAAGCCTTCTAAGCGTGCAAACTCATTGATTAAGTCTTTGAAGTCCAGCTTGGTAAAATTGCAAGCCTGTCCTAGGATATTGTTGACTTCTAATAGTTTTTCATCAGCTTTAGTTTACTTAAAGCTATCTCCCCATTAGCAACAGTCACAAGCAATGTACAAGATATCCTTAAAGCAATGCAAACCTCTCCACATATGCTTTGGAACTTCAACTTTTTTATGGCATTTAGGAGATCAAGAGGGGACAAGCTAGGAGAGAAAAAGATAGCATAAACAGCATTCAGGGGTCTTATTTCATTCTCAATGTGAGGGATAAGATCTCTGGAATATTTCCTGATAGTGGCTGGCACACAGGTTTGACTTCATCCTCTGTAATATTCCAAACAAAATTAAAATAGCTGCAAATATGTCAGCTATTTCTGCAGTGGTGTTGAACTTGGTGTCCAAGTCATTTATAATGCTGTCCATGGCAATGAAAACCACTGTTTTTCTAAATATTGTATCTGCGTTGTCCTGAGCTATCCCCTCTAGAGAAGTCTCATCATGAAACTCATCATCAAATGTCTTCCTTTTCTTTTTCTGTCTGTTTTTCTTTACAAACTGAGATTCCACGTCCAGACATGAGTGCCTCCAATCCATCTCTTAGAGATTGTAAAAGCACTGATATTGGCTATTTCGGTTTCAAAAGAGATTTTCCAAACTGGATGATCAAATTTCTGTCATCAATGCACTGTAGAACTTTAAGCCAGACAGTAAATAGCACAATGCAGTCAAATGACACAAAGTAAATCTTAAGACGATTGGCCTCTGATCTGGCTTCATTGGTGAGGCTGCATGTCTTGATTACATGCTCAAGGTCTTCAATGACAGAGGGAAGGTGTTTTGCTAGATGCTTAGCTGCCATGATCCTTGCACTCCAGGAAGTATCTGAGAGGCGATGCAAAGTGCAACAGGTTTTCTAAGTTTTCTGGACTGGCACTGAAGAATGTGTAAAACCGGCCACAAGATATAACGTGTGAGAAGCACAGGGGGAAAAGTTGCTAAATTATTTTTCTTGGCTTGGACTCCCATAAAATGTACTGACATGTTTGCCCTATTATGATTACCTTGCCATCTACAGTCTCATATGTCAATTCATTTTTCATGAAGCACTTTTTCAATCATCTCTGCAATCTCACTGTCTGTCTTTTTGTGAAAGTCCTTAAATTCCAAGAACCATTCTTTGATCTCCCAGTCATTAGTTTCTTTTTTGTAGGTGACACGTCCTTTTAAATTGTGTTCAGGACTTTTTGGCCACACAAATCAATAACTTCATTCTGAAGGTCAGAGGTCAGATAATGAGTCAGTCTAGTTCCTTCCTTTTGTTCTTGACTTTTTCCAAGTGCTCACTCAGCAGTGGATCATACAACGGCAAAACCTTGTGTGCCTCAGAAATTGCCATTATGGATATCATGAATGTGAGGGATGGAGATGAAAAGCATGAGGAGTCACAGGAATCAATACAATTTTTTTTTTTTATATATTCTTAACCGTAAAATGAAACTTACAAAAAATACATGGGTTCAAGTCATAAAAGAGGCAAACAAAAAGGAGAAAATTTAACTCAAGCAAACTGTGCCCAAACTAACTGGCTGCATCAACAAACATAACGGACCTCACAACGAAATGACACACAAGGGTATATATATATATATATATATATATATATATATATATATATATATATATATATATATGATCAGACCATTAACACGATAGGGGTATTTCAAACTAAACAAACAACCACAAATTACAAACATTGGTAGTACAGTTAGGTTTGGCAAAAAAAAATAAAAAATCTATAACTTAGAAAAATGAGAACACACCAACTGCAAACAAATCCTAAGTGAAAAATGCAAAAAATTAGAAAAGGAAATTTCAAATTCCCCCCTTTAAGCTGGAGCTGATGGACCAGTCCAATTTCCCCCTTCTGCATTTAGCAGATCTGAACCCTGACTGCCATCTTTTTTCTGGCCAAACTCCTAGGCACAATAGGTAAGAAACAGATTAGTGACAAAAACAGAAAGAAATATGAATGAGTGCAAACAAATACAGTAAACTAAATGTGCGCGCTTACAAATAGAACAAATGTATTTGAACTAAGAATAAAGTTTAATTGCAAACTAAAGTATGTGTATGGATTAAATAAATAAAGGTGCATGTATTAACCATTTTACTAATTAGTTTGTTTTCTGACTCCTTTATTTAAGTAATATCTGTTCAATTGATCATTGCATACAAATTACTTTTTCTTTACTTTTCTTCTTGACTTCTTTTTCTCTGTGATAGGCTGGCGACCTGTTCATGGTGTACCCTACCTCTTGCCCATTGACAGCTGGAGCTTAGCACCAGCACCACTCACGACCCCAACTGGGATAAAATAAAGCATGACGGAAAATGAATGAACTGATGGATGTTCTTTTTCTTCTTCTTGAATGTATGAATAAGCTGCTCATTTTTGGCAACCAACAAAGATATTGTAAAAATCTATAGAATTTTAGTTGCAAATCTACAGTCCAAATGACACAAAGATTTACAGAAAAGAACAAATATATGTTTTGGAGCTGCCATGGGATTGAGTATGAAGAAAAGACTGTGTTCCATAAGTCCTTATACTTTGTGCATGGACCTTTCTCCATTTAGTAAAGCAAAACTGCTTACTAAGCTGCATTTATGTTCCCTTTACCAACAAGGTCATGTATAGAAATCTGACCTCAATTGCAGATAATGGCTCTGGGCTAAAAATGCATTCACATGGAGCAACTTCTGAAGGCTTTTAATTAGGAGCCCTATGCCTTAATACACTTGGAAGCGTAGGCTTAATGAGTGCATGTATTAAGTTGTTCATCACAGGGGTGCAATACCAATGCTCAACCCTGAGAGCCCAAACAAAACATCTACTGGCTGATTTTTTTATGACCATAGCCAAGAGCTTCACTTCATTAAGCAAATCAACTCAGCAGTTCTTTTCTGTGTCATTGCTCAAACACATGTGGACAAAATTTTTGTTAACCCCTCACTTAAAGCTACAGTGTGTAACTTTTAGCGACATCTGTCGGTCAGACTGCAGACTGCAGCAACATGAACATCTCCCCCCCACCGCTTCTCCCCCCCCCAAAACGTT
>NW_024038782.1:0-12531 GCF_016077235.1 Cyprinodon tularosa
AGCAGCCCTCAAAGGCGTAAGCAGTTGGTCTGGGGAGCCCCAATGTCACTTGCCAGGGCCGTATTGGCACAGTTACCCAGACGGGCAGTAGGTGGCCCCCCTCAAAATTTCTTTAGAAATTTTCTAGTTGTTTGTTATAATCTGAGCCAAAAGGAGCATGAAGATGTTGAATAGGAGGGGCCCCAGAATGGAGCCTTGAGGAACCGAGGTTGTGATGTAAAGTTCCCTAATGACACATACAAGTTTAATTTAAACCTGAAAGGCAGACCCAGTTTTCCAGACCCTAATAAAATCCAGTGATCAAGAGAATCAAAGTGAGGTCCACTAATACAGGCACTGTGGTTCTTCATGTCATTGAACACCTTAAGCAGGGCAGTCTCTGTATAACCACTGAAATGGTGATTGATGGTCTAGAGACAACCAATGAGGCTGCAGGGTCAGTCCAAGTGTTTGTAAAAGCTACTGTTATTCTTAATGTTGGTGTTCTTCGTTCAAATATGTCTTAGTTCTGACCTCTGTCACCATTTCTCTGGGTTACTTAGCATCAAATCAGTTAAAGATTCATTCCATTTAGAGGATGTTGTTATTTCTGTGTGATCGCCTCTGTGGAAAAATAGGCTGGAAGAGAACCCTAATTGGTGAACTCTGTCCATGAAATATGATGGATCTACTTCCTGTCTCTGTCAGAGGAAATAAAATTGTATGAAACTCAAGCAGCAGTTCAACAAATGAATACAGCAGTCTCAGAATAGCTTTAGATGATATACAATTATGTTTCTGAGCAGTCATTCTTTTTTCTAGCTTATTTTCTGTATCAAAAATGTTTTTTTTTTGTTCTTTTCAATTTTCATTTTCTCCTTTAGCTGCTGTTAGTCTAAGCCTAACTATGGATGGATGCCTTAAAGCTTTCATGACCTTATTTAATTTTGTTTTTCTTTGAACCAAAGACAGCTGAAGCAAATTAAACTTAATTTCAAATGTTGATCAGACTTCTGCAATGTGTGAAGTTACATAATGACCAGTAGATGATTATATAGCTTTGGACTTTCCTCCAGTAAAATTCTCTTCATTACATAACCCCTGAGATGCAGCTTCTATCGTTTTATGCCGTACGTTCGTCAATATTTAGATCAGCGGTAATCACTACAAGTCAAACGGCACATATCAGTTTTAGCGACTGTTTAACCGCCTCTTCATGGCTTCAAGATAAAAAAGTTAAAGATTATTCAGATTTACTAGAACTAGAATATATAAAATTATCCCTTTTCTTTAAAGACAATTCATTCTGTGTTTTTATGTGTTTTCCTATTTTAAGCTGAGAACTAAAACTTCAAAGCCCAGACTAATTCCTGGGTAGCAGCGAGGCAGTAAGGTAAGGCCTGATGTTCTCACTATCAGAAGAAGAATTCATGGTGAACTTTAATCATTTTGGTATCTGGGGTCAAACGATATTTAACTGAAGCTTCAGTTCAGTATTAAATGTTTTCACTTTAGCTTTAGTTCAATCTCTGTTTATGAGACACTGTTGTTTAATGATGTGTTCATGTTTTCTATTATGATTTTCTTTTTGCTGCAGGAAAAGTCCAAACCCTACATTTTGATGGGATTAATGGGCCAAAAAGTCAAACCTTCCGTGTTCTTTTAAGAGACTGCAAGTAAAGGTGAGGAGCAGCTGCTCGTCCACGGATGCCTGAATGGTTTCATCTCAGAGGAGTGAGCATCTGCAGCTCCCTCCTACAAGGAGCTCTCATGTCTTTGGACCGATTCTACGATGCTCTCATATTCAAATGTTGTTCAAGCTTCT
Organism: Cyprinodon tularosa; assembly: GCF_016077235.1. Classification (NCBI taxonomy): domain Eukaryota; kingdom Metazoa; phylum Chordata; class Actinopteri; order Cyprinodontiformes; family Cyprinodontidae; genus Cyprinodon; species Cyprinodon tularosa. The sequence goes on from NW_024038782.1 coordinate 1,805, forward strand.
GTCCTGCATGTTTTAGGCCTGTCTCTGCTCACCTGCATCAAATGTTTCCTCTCCCTCCTCAGCAGCTACCACGGGCTGCAGGAATCTGCTAATTATCGAAGACGGGTGTGTGGAGGCAGGGAACATGCTGGGAAGAGGGTCCTAAGGACTGACTTTGAAAACCTCTGGTCTTAAGGTTCAATCATTGTTGCCGCCAGAAAATAAGCCTGCTACTAAAGGGGAGGATGATTGACATGATTATTCCAGCAGCCAATTATTAATTTATCTTCTTCTCTATGACTTTTTTTATTTACGCCCTGAGGAGAAACTGTGTCACTGAGACACCAATCAGTGCATCGGCTCTTCTGGTCATTATGGTCCCCTAAACACTAAGCCTCCGTTCCCTTCGAGGGTCTGCCACATTAAGGGCCGTCCCAAACCGGCCCTTAAGTAGAGAGTCTGCATCCATGCAGGCTCACTGGGTTATGGAAGCAGGTGTGACGGGCAAACTGATGATGGAGGAAACACATCTATTTAGAGGTTAGTTCTGCTGGTTTGCTGCATCTTCATCACATGAGGAAAAATCACGTTAGAAAATGAAAAAATGATCCCTAAATGGAAGTTCCTATTTGAAATAGTTTGATTTGATAGATTTATTTCTAAGAATATGGCAAATGTTTGATGCCATGCACAAGAGACAACATTGTGTTACCATAGCAACCACTGCTTTCAGTTTCTGTTCGAAGGAAGTGGCTGTCCCATTCAGGTTTATACCCCCTTACCCTCAATCAAAGTACCTTCTACAGCTGGGAGTGAGACTATATTGTGGGTGAGACTGATGGTCAATAGTTAGTGATCAGTCTCTATAGTTAATAGTTATAATAATAGTTAATAGTTAGTGATCAATGGCCGATTTAGGATTCAGCAGAAATCTCATCCTGCCTGGTTCGGGCAGAACCTCTTAGCAGCTCTCATTCTTTATCCTAACATTCCAGCTTCCAACAGAACCTGATTGACCAAAAACTGGTCTCCCAAGCCTGGCTCAAGGCTGAGCGTTTTTCTAAGCTCCTGTTGGTGTCTGCTCTCTATGTTAATCCACACCTGATAGGTCTGAGCAGCGAAAAAATTCCTGGTCAGCTTTTTTATCCTTTTATCCCACTAGGGTTAGCCGAGTAGTTAGTATGACCAAGGACCTGTCTTTACCACCTCACCCCCCCTTTGATTGGGTAATCGATCTTTTGCCTGGTGCCATTGAGCCGCCTTTAACCCCTTAACATCCACCTCATTTTGGGTAATCCTCGCCTATTTTGCATACCCAAATGGAAAAGCAAATAACTTAGGAACTGTAAAAATTGGGTGACTAGAACACAGACAAGCTGCATCAGTTCAAACATTACTCAAAGTATTTTTTTTTTATTCTCTGAAATAATTTTTGAACATCAGTAATAAAGACATTCTTGAGAAAAAGCAGGTTTTATTGTATTATATTTGTTCTACATAATGTCCACCACAAATGCAGAAAATTGCAGACTTCTAGCTATAACAGTTCCAGAGCTGTGGGGACTGGAACTTTTGGTGTCAGCTTGGAGCTGCGTGCAATGGCTCCACCTGCTGGTAAAATGTTTACCGGTGGAATTTTATGCATTCTGAATTATGACCCCACTTAAGGTCCACCGGGTCGCCGGCGACGCTGTGGTTTTTAAGAGTTTAAGACATCTCCAAACCTGAAGGACAGGAAATGGAAACATGCTGGCATCATAACATCATCTTCAGCTCCTCTAGGTGCTGTTATGTATTTTTTTGGTAAGAAAGATGAATCTCTCACTCTGTCCATTTTATATTTTATTTCTATAGCGCCAATTCACATCATGTCATCTCAAGGCACTTTCCAGTTCACCAGATCATCCAGTCAGATTGATTCAAAGTTTTCTATTTAAGGAAAACCAGCTGATTGCATCGACTCATTGACTCAGCAATTCCTCACACTAAGCATGCTTGTAGCGACAGTGGAGAGGAAAAACTCCCTTTTAACAGGAAGAAACCTCCAGCAGAACCAGGCTCAGTGTGAGCGGCCATCTGCTGAGGCCCACTGGGGTTCAAGGAGACAGAAGCAGAGATACAAAAAGCAGCTGTAAAAGGCGGCTCCATCCAGGAAACACACAGCCAGGCAGACGAGCTCCGAGCCAGCTCCCATGTCAGAGGATGAAGAGAGCACATCCATCTAGTCAGAGAAACAGGACTAGACTGGAAAACAGGCCAAGAGGTTCCTAGTAGCTTCATCTGGTCTGTTCCTGTTTGGCTGTGACTCCATCCTGGAGAGAAATATCAGCTGTGCTGCTGCCATCAACACCTTTGTTTATAGATATTGGAGATCAGCCTGTTTTCCAGTCTAGTCCTGTTTCTCTGACTAGATGGATGTGCTCTCTTCATCCTCTGACATGGGAGCTGGCTCGGAGCTCGTCTGCCTGGCTGTGTGTTTCCTGGACGTTTTCAGATTTATTTTTGATTCTGTTCATAGTGGAGAATCCTGCTTCACAGCAACAGGTTGAGCCAAACATCCTCTAAATGAGCACCATTTCACTTTTCTTAGACGCTGTCGTCAGACAACATGCGGTATGTAAATGGTTTTTAACCAGGTTGGGTCCGGATTAGCCAGCAGGTGGGTCCGGGTCCGGGTCCGGACCGCGGTCCACTATCCAAACGCTAGGTCCAATAGCAGCATCGCTCCTCCTTCTCCCCACTGCCTCAGTGGATGGTGAAACTTTTCTCCCACAATATGAAGCTGCTAACACAGTACAGACGGAGCCAGAGGGAAAACAGCATTAAAATAATGCAGATTGCTAAATTTAACATTCCCCGCTGGTTTAAGCATTTCACTGACAGGATCTTTAAATAACTGATGGCCTGAATAGATTATTGCATCAGTGTGTAAACAGCTACAGCTTGTAATCAGTAGTTGTTTGAGCTTTGTTAGCACTCTATACACTTATTTATCAATGTCTTTATAAAATTGTTTGTTTTTGGAAGTTTCTGTTTTCCAATTTATTTGGCTTATTTAAATTTGTTTAAAGTAGTTTGGTATCAGATAAAAATTCCAGAGGTTTGACTCTATAGTGTTTTTTACGTTGCAATACTTGATTGAGTCTCACAGAGTTCAGGCTCCCGTCAGTGTGTGTTTGAATGGATGTTTGTCTCTGTGTTGCCCTGAGATGGACCAGAGACCTGTCCAGGTCTCTGTCCATAATAGACACCCGCCTCTCTGTCCAGATGGACCCCGCCTCTCTGTCCAGGATGGACCCCGCTCCTCTGTCCAGATGGACCCCGCCTCTCTGTCCAGGATGGACAGAGAGGCATTTAATAGCTGGGCAGTTCGATGTTTAATAGCTGGGCAGGACACTACATGGCATGAGGATGACTTGATGACTCCAAATCTCCCGTCTCTCCAATGGAAACATGCACAGCTCCACTACTTCCTGCACTTGAGCTGCTCCTTTTTTCCAGCCTTTGATTACTTGACAGACTGATGAATCCAGGTGTGCCTGGCTGGTTAATAATGTCACAAACACCTGGATTCATCAGTTTGCAATTTCCCAGCTTATTCCAAGATGGTAACTTGCTGTCAGCTGTAAATCAGATTTTATAAAACGAGGATATAAAGGAAAGGAACACACACAAGAGGGCAACAGAGGAAAACAGAAAACTAACATAAATCTAGAAACTACAACAAAATAGGATTTAAACCAATAAAACTAGAAAACAAGGAGCAAAGTAAAGCAGAACATAACCAAAACCATTAGTAAGATATTAGTAAGATGTGTTTTTCTGTAGAACTTCAAATGATGCTTGTTGGACTGAAGGGAAAACAACATACCTTAGGAGGTGATGTTGGATAAAAATGATCAAAGTGGTGAGGCCAGAAAGATCAAGATGTCTACAATAGATTGATGATTCACTGAGCAGCGGTTCACTGTTTCCTTTGGAATAGGATCTGGTCCTGGGAGTAATCTAGTGTAGAACCGGCCCTGTGGTTTTTAAATTCACGTGTTGGAATGGTTTTAGTACCTTTCCAATGAAAACATCAGACATGTGTCTGTTAGTAACAATCTCCATTTTTATGGTGTCCCCTCTAACACAGTGCCAAAGTCTTTGCTCTAACAACACGTTAATGTATAACAGCAGAGAGTAGCTCTTAAAAAAATTAACTTCAAAGACACAAGAAGTGCATCGACTAATTAGTAGGATGGAGCGCTGCCTTTCTTTTCATTTACACTGAGTTCTGCGATGCACCAAAAACAGGACTTTCTCCAAACTTGAGCTGAAACCCTCCAACAGAAGGCAAATCAGAAAGGTCTGTGATTTAAATCATCAGATTCTCAGTTTCTTCACTTTGTTTGCTGTATGTTTATTTCTTCTTTTTATTACTATCTAAATAAAAACATTATTCATGATGTTTTTTTAAGGTATTTTAAGAAAAGAAATATGCAGCTGTAGGAAATATTTCACTTCCTATTATTTCACCATTTTCTTAAGTCTAACCTATTAAATAGAATAATTAGCAATGTGATTTATATTTAAACAAGTTTTTACAGTCATTATGAGATCATAGTAAAACTTTGTTGAGATATCGGCTCATAATATGGAGACATAAATGAAACTTCAAATGAGCATTCTTAGAGGGGAACGTTAGAAACATAGCATTACTGTTTGTAAATAAACATCAGCAACATCCAAAGCAGTCAAAGCTAATCCTCATTGCTCACTCCGTTTAAAGGAACCAACGATATGCAACATGTTTCTGCATGTTGGTTAAAAATGACAAATCATAACCTGTGACTTGTCCTGAATTCTTGTCTACGATGCATCAAAAAATTCGATAACTCTCCATTCTGCCATTAACATTGATAAGCGCCATAAAGACAATACTTTGTCGTAATGATCGTGACTTTATGCTGCATTCAAGATAACCACCAATTACTGAATAACTGTGCAGGTATGGCCACTGAGCCTGTTTCCAACGTGACTTTCATCATTCCTCATGCTTTGTAAAGATTTCCAGGTCAACCGGATTAAAACAGGAACTAAGACCAGAAGTGAAGGGAAGAAGAAAATGTTGAAGAGGATTAGCAGAGGGCTGTGGAACTATCGCAGGATCATCCTCCTCATCCTCACCCCACTGCTGCTGCTTCCTCTGCCGCTGGTCGTCAAGACTAAGGTCATTTTCCATCCGTCACTCTTATGCTGTAACAATCTAGAAGCAAAAGAAAACTAAGATTTTCTCCCATGAAAATACAATTAACCCAACACTGCTCCTCAGGCGCCGCACAGTGGCAGCCCACTGCTCCTTAAGGGGATGGGTTAAATACAGAGGTCAATTTCTCCAGTTTGAAATCAATGAAGCTCAATTAATTAATTCAGAGCTGAAGAGGGGTCCGTTTGCACCTGTGGGAATCACAATCTCTGCTCTCAGTTTCTGCAACATGTGAGATTTCTATCTGTGGAGAGGTTAGAGCCTGGCCTACATCTGCCAGGTAAATTCAATGGATCTATCATCATATAAAAAGTTAAAGGACTAACAATTTTTTTAATCAGCACACTCATAGCTTGTTATTGGACTTTATTTAGGCTTTGTTTCCACGAGAAACAAATCTTTAAAATGTTCTCAGCAGATGTCTGTCACTATTTCCCCTCCCAGATGCTCACAAACTAGCCTCAGTCCCCACGGTCTGCCACGTCTTGTTAACGTGACCTTTCTTATCTAACGCTGGAATTCCCAGGATTTTCAGTTTCTGCCTCCATCTGCCAGAGTTGACCTCCCCACCCACTCCTTGAGGCAGGCTCCTCCCCATCCTGCCTGTTGTCGCCCCCTTCTAAACGCAGCAGCCACCTTGCTAACTGTCACTACTGTAATGCAAATAACCTTTGAAAAACTATCGTGACTATGCTTTTCCAAACAGGCAAGGAAGGGCCTACTTACAAATCCAATTCACGAGCAGACCAATTTCTCAATGACAAATCATGCTGCAAAACTCACAATGTGAAAGAATGTTGGAAAGTTGGTATCTTATCCTAACATATTGTATCTTATTGAATCTTATTTAATCATAACATATCTTATTTTATCTTATATCATTGTATCACAACGTAACGTATCGTATATTATGTTCTTTTATCTTATCGAATCATATTTTGTCCTAACGTAACCTATCATAAAGTAACATACACTATATTGCCAAAAGTATTTGCTCACCCATCCAAATTATTGGAATCAGGTGTTCCAATCACTTCCATGGCCACAGGTGTATAAATTCAAGCACCTAGGCATGCAGACTGTTTTTACAAACATTTGTGAAAGAATGGGTCGCTCTCAGGAGCTCAGTGAATTCCAGCGTGGAACTGTGATAGGATGCCACCTGTGCAACAAATCCAGTCGTGAAATTTCCTCGCTCCTAAATATTCCACAGTCAACTGTCAGCTGTATTATAAGAAAATGGAAGTGTTTGGGAACGACAGCAACTCAGCCACGAAGTGGTAGGCCACGTAAACTGACGGAGCAGGGTCAGCGGATGCTGACGCGCATAGTGCGAAGAGGTCGCCAACTTTCTGCAGAGTCAATCACTACAGACCTCCAAACTTCATGTGGCCTTCAGATTAGCTCAAGAACAGTGCGCAGAGAGCTTCATGGAATGGGTTTCCATGGTCGAGCAGCTGCATCCAAGCCATACATCACCAAGTGCAATGCAAAGCGTCGGATGCGGTGGTGTAAAGCACGCCGCCACTGGACTCTAGAGCAGTGGAGACGCGTTCTCTGGAGTGACGAATCGCGCTTCTCCATCTGGCAATCTGATGGACGGGTCTGGGTTTGGCGGTTGCCAGGAGAACGGTACTTGTCTGACTGCATTGTGCCAAGTGTAAAGTTTGGTGGAGGGGGGATTATGGTGTGGGGTTGTTTTTCAGGAGCTGGGCTTGGCCCCTTAGTTCCAGTGAAAGGAACTCTGAATGCTTCAGCATCCCAAGACATTTTGGACAATTCCATGCTCCCAACTTTGTGGGAACAGTTTGGAGCTGGCCCCTTCCTCTTCCAACATGACTGTGCACCAGTGCACAAAGCAAGGTCCATAAAGACATGGATGACAGAGTCTGGTGTGGATGAACTTGACTGGCCTGCACAGAGTCCTGACCTCAACCCGATAGAACACCTTTGGGATGAATTAGAGCGGAGACTGAGAGCCAGGCCTTCTCGTCCAACATCAGTGTGCGACCTCACAAATGCGCTTCTGGAAGAATGGTCAAAAATTCCCATAAACACACTCCTAAACCTTGTGGACAGCCTTCCCAGAAGAGTTGAAGCTGTTCTAGCTGCAAAGGGTGGACCGACGTCATATTGAACCCTATGGATTAGGAACGGGATGTCACTTAAGCTCATATGTGAGTCAAGGCAGGTGAGCAAATACTTTTGGCAATATAGTGTATGTTATTGGATCGTATCATAACGTAACGTATCTGATCTATCGTAACCTATCTTATCTGATCGTAATGTATGTTACCTTATCATATCATATCTTGTCGTACCTTAATGTATCTTATTGAATCCTATCTTATCTGATGGTATTGTATCTTATAGATAAACAGCGTGAGTTCAGTGAAAGCATAACATTTATCTCATATAATGAAGAGCACTTTTTCTAAACTGTCTCCAGTATGTGAGCTGATGAAATTATAGTCCATGGTTTGTAAATCTAGCATATCTAATACCTAAATGCAGAGGATGCAACAGTAACTGGATTACTCTAGTGGTAAAAGTAACTCTTGCTGGACAAAGTAACTATTTGTGTGTCTTATTTTTATCTAACCAAGTTAGTAAATAAATCATCACATTGTTTCATGTATATTTTTGTATCACTTTTTATATGAAACAATACTTTTAAAAACTTTGTTTGATGTTTTTGCTTTTAGAATATCTTTCAATAGAGAACTAAGCGTCCTGCGAGGCTCTGTTGAACAGTCAGCCTCTCGCTGATGAGCGCCCTGCTGATGCACACAGGCGGAGTCTCTGCAGACATTATGCGATTGGCGCCTGTTCTTACCCCTCAGTGTATATCTTTATTCTAAAATGGTTCTTATGGCGATAGAAAGGTTGATCCGGCCTGAAATTTTCTGGAACCAGCAGCACTGGTGCAGCAGCTGGTTAGCATGCAGAAAACTGAAAATCCTGGGAATTCTAGCGTTATTTATTTTTATCAGATTTCCAAAGCAATGCTTAACAAACTTTTATAAAAAAGCACACAAACGTACAGAGGGTGGGAGGAGTCAGTGGTTAATAAATAGAACAACCAAGCCTGTGTGTTCAGTGATGGTTTGAGGGTCTTTGCTTCACACTTCCTGCACTCCCTACATTTGAGAGTTGCGGCGTCCTGTGCTACATGTTAGCATAGTTTAAAGTTGTAAATAGCATCTCATTAAACCTGAGGATATTTTAGCTCGCTGCTCCTACCTTTGGTGAAACTAAACCTTTGCTGGATAAATGGTTTTCCTTTAATATTGTCCCTACTACCATTTTTTTTTAGGAAGCAGAATGTGCCTTTGTGTTGCTGCTCATGGCCGTGTTCTGGATGACAGAGGTGATCCCTTTGTCTATGACGGCCATGCTTCCCGCCATCCTCTTCCCCGCATTCGGCATCATGAAGTCGTCTCATGTGAGTGAATCCTAAAAGAAGAAACTGGATTTTAATCCTGATTATGGAACAGAGTGTAATAAAGTAAAACACTGAATAGATTCCACACTTCAATTATTCATTATCTGTAAGGTTATTTCCCAGTGCTAAGGTGGCCAGATGTCCCCATTCACAGAGACGCCGTGTGCACGTTCCGAAACAATGGCCCATATTTAACTAAATGACTTTAAAAAAGGATCTATAGGCATTTTCTTCTGAGTGCAAAGGAACAGAGCTTCCTTCATCGTCAGAGAGCTGCACTGATTCCTCAGGACCAAGCAGCAAATTATGCTTTTTAAACAGACAAGGAAAATAGACAAAATATGATGAAAACCATGTTTAAAGAAAAACTAACACCGGGATTATAACTGCGGTGGGGGGTTTGATCATTGAGCTTTTTGTGAAGTTTGCTGAAGTTATTTTTTTTTCAAGTTAATCCAAGATTAATGTGAAGCAAAACTGTTATTTTTAGTTTTTTTTGTTTTGTTATTTTTAGTTATTTTTATCTTAAACCTCCAAGAAGAGGCTTTTTCCTCCAACTATTCCCAGCTGTGTTACTTTCCTTGGAGTTTTAAACATCAGTTATCTACAGCAGCCAATATATATTATAGATAACATTTCATGTTCATATGGAGAAGCTATAAAGTTCCAGACTGCTGCTGATAGACAGGGGTTCAGTTGTCCAGAGACATTAGGGTCGCCCAATCACTCTGGCATTGCTTAACAATAAAGTTCACAGAGTTTAATATATTTTGTGTTTACGTAAATATGTTATGAGAATATATAAAACTGGTTTACTGTTGATGCGTCAACAGATTTACTGTTGACGCATCAAAAGTAAATCTGGTTTTATGATTCGGTTTTTATTAGAATTTTGAAACCATCCTGTTACTTTAAGGTGGCAAGGGAGTACTTCAAAGACTTTCACTTCCTGTTAGTGGGGGTCATCTGCCTAGCGACATCCGTTGAGAAGTGTGGTCTTCATCGCAGGATGGCCCTGAAGCTTGTCTCTATGGTGGGGGTGAACCCTGCCTGGTGAGTACCTCTTTCAAGGGTGGATACATCCTCTATGTGAATAAACACATATGGGTAAAACTGTTAACCTATAATCATTTTAACTGGTTAAAATATATCAAAAAAATTACATGTAAGTAAAAGACGACATAAAACATGAAAAACATGCAGACAATGACGTTTAAACAATTAGTTTTGTTTTTGCTGTCTATGTTAAGAAAACTCTCTTTTTAAGACACCTTTACACCAAACTGACCCAGAATTAAAGTTTTATACCACCTTAAAGAATACATCTTTGTATTTCTGTCAGCTAACAGTCTGCTGACCTTCTGAATGATACATGTACAAAGACTAGGAGGAGAATATGCAAATTTGAATACCATCCAACCTGAAACTCGTTTCCGCTGCAGTTTCTCTGTATTTTTAGCATTTTAAAAGTGAGCTATAAACTCAAGCAAAAAGTTTGCTGTCATTTTGGCTGCAGTGAGTGAACTCAGATACTGCATTATGTTTTGAAAGAAGTAAAACTGAACATTACTCAGCATCAGTGAACATCCATCACACCTCAGGAGTTCCAGGAAACATCACCGACTTGGCAAAGGGGATTTATTTGTTTATAATCACCATGAGTCACAGATATGTATAAGATAAGTTAAAACTTTGTTTGTTCCATGAGTGGAAAACTTTTATCATGTCATAAAAATGGACAGTAGATGATAAAAAAAAAGAAAGTCCTGGCTGAAATAATCCACACATGCACGCACCACTATAATCCCTGACTAATCCATAACTATTTGACCTCAATCTTCAGGGCATAGAAATTCACCCTACTTTTAAAGCCACTATCAAACTGCAATTAGAAAATTTAAATCAATAATTTGACCAAAGAAATTTGCACATAGTTTCCATTGTATACAGTCCTTGTAGATCACCTGAACACACCTTCCTGTTGCATCCTTCATTTAGTGCTGCCTAGATAGAATCTTTGAAGCTTAGGACCTATGAGTGCTACTGAAAGAACAT
>NW_024038783.1:0-11264 GCF_016077235.1 Cyprinodon tularosa
GTTGAACATAAAGAACACCTTTTATTTAAAAGTTCTTGTGCTACTGTTTTAATCCCCGCTTAAACTTAAAACTTTTTCCTGACCTTGTTATATAGTTGTCATAGTGTGACATTCAGTAGCAAGCACTGCGCCCCTTTTTCTTTTATATGTACACGTACATTTAAGATTTAGCGTGTTAAGTTGACAACTCATGAGCAAGCTGCTTTTTGCAATCTAGCAGGAAGGTTAGGATAGGATCTTGCAGGTGTGACGTCACTCTGCAGGGGGTCCAAAGAAAAAAGATTTAAACAATTTTGGCATTGGAATTTCAGATTTAAGGGAGTTAGAAAGTTCACTTAGTAAAAGTGCAAAAAAATAAAATTTGATTACCGATTACTTTTAAGCTGGTTGAACATACTGCGACAGACTGGTGACCTGTCCAGGGTGATCCCACCTCTCACCCAGAACGTGGCTAGAGATATGCACCAGCACCTCCTGATCCCACTGAGGGATAAGGTTAAAGGAATAGTACACCCAAAACATGATTAGCCTTCATTTTCTACTCACCCCCAAGCTGAACAACACTCTGGAGTACTTTTTTGATATCTCAAATGCATCTGGAGATCTGGGAGGCTTCTTGCTGTCTGCTGACATGCAAATAATGGAGGTCTATTGTGCCCGAGACAGAAAGGTCCATAAAAGTCCACAAAAACGTGTCAATATTTCTCCATACTGCTCGTGCAATGTATTCCAAGTGTCCTGAGTGGGTAGCATCCAGAATTTACTCGAAACAAAGTCATTTAGAATGTTTTTAGAGCATAAACAGTAGTGTATAGGACTTCCTGAAAGCGCGCACATGCGCGCTCACGACGCTACGGAAGCCGGCAGACCAAACCAGCGCGTTCAGCTCGGCAAAGAACTCATGCTCTTCCTCAACACTGAAGTCCTCAGACATTTTTCTTTCGTTGTTTCTTTCTTTGCACAGGTAAACAGCACATTTCTTCTTCTACGCTTGCATTATTGGCAGAGCAGACGCTTAATGCGCACTTTCATCTGGTTTGGTCTGCCGGCTTCCGTAGCGTCGTGAACGCGCATGTGCGCGTTTTCAGGAAATCCTATACACTACTGTTTATGCTCTAAAAACATTCTAAATGACTTCGTTTCGAGTACATTCTGGATGCTACCCACTCAGGACACTTGGAATACATTGGACGAGCAGTATGGAGGAATATTGACACGTTTTTTGTGGACTTTTATGGACCTTTCTGTCTCGGTCACCATAGACCTCCATTATTTGAATGTCAGCAGACAGCAAGAAGCCTCCCAGATCTCCAGATGCATTTGAGATATCAAAAAAGTACTCCAGAGGGTTGTTCAGCATGGGGGTGAGTAGAAAATGAAGGCTAATCATGTTTTGGGTGTACTATTCCTTTAAAGAAAATGGATGGTTGAACATAGTCCGCTCTCTCAGATTCTATCAAATCAGTATTGATACCCTCAGGGACAGATTTAGGAAATTTGGGGCCCTAGGCAAAGACAGGCAGGGGGCCCCCTGAGAAGAAAACCCATAAAACAGACCCATTCTACAGATAGAGAAATGTTAATAGAATAGACATCCATTATTTGTTCTAGGTTTTGTCCCTCTCTTCTTGTCCCTTTTTCCTCTCTATTTATCAGCGTTCTGATGGCATTTTAGCCAAAGGATTTTTATCAAAAACATAATTAATTTGCACAAATAAGCATTAGTTGTATTAAATATACATGTAAACAGAGTTTTATGGGGCCCCCAGGAACTTGGGGCCCTAGGCAACTGCCTAGTATTGCCTAATGGTAAATCCCCCCCTGGATACCCTGCTGGTGGATGTTCTTGACAGAAAGACGGAGTTGCTTAATCATATTCTGCTTAAGGCCCCATAAGATCTTGTCCGAGTCCTGGTTTAAAAGTAAATTAATTTTAAAAAGTGACCTAAAATTGACTGTCAATAAATGTTCTACAAAATTGATATATTTATTTGATTTCTTTGATTTGTACTGTCTGTTTAGATTTATGTGATACTTTTTGCACAAAATATATAAGTGAATATTGTAACAGTTATGTTTTCAACTGTAAGGATTAAATTGATAAATGTTATTCACATTTTTTTGGCTTAATCCTTTCCAACAAAAAAAAAGGCGTCGCTCAGGTAGCTCCCTTTCCTTATGAGCCGTCCCCACCAACTTTCAACACAAAGTTACACCCTTGGTTCAAACCCTAAATTAAGGTCCTAAGTGGCAGTAAAGGGGCATGGGGGTAGTAGCTGATCCTCTGGTTTTAAAATTCAGCTTCTTTATTAAGAAATATCAGTACTGCTCAATGAAAAAAAAAAAACATCAGCTAAACTATTCTGGAAAAAAAGAACATGAAATTTTAATTTTATCTATTTATCACAACAGTATGCCAGAGCAAAACGTGGAGTCAACAATTCTCGAGTCATCAAGGGTCAGTGTTGTGCAATTTTACCAGAAGACTATTAATATTTTAAATAACTAGACCTGGGTGATTTAGTCATTGAATAGGCCATTCAAATCAAGGGTAAAACCAATTAATGATTATTAGTTAAATGACAACTGATATCTACTTGAGGTTGGACTTCCGGCTGTTAAAATCCAGTTGCCTGTCATCAATATAGTAATTTACAGTATGGTTATCAGCAGAATTATTAATCACCAACCAAAGAAATTATCTCTGTTTCTTTTGATGTTAACCAAATGAGGGTGGAGCAGGCTCCGAGTGATAAATCATTCACTGCATAAATTACCACAAGACACCAAAGGTTAAAACATTGGTTGCTTTATACGTTTTTATAACTTTTATAAGTTGTATTGTATCTAGCTACTAGGAAAACACTAAACACTACTGAAAATAAGCACCCAATAAATGAAAATCTAATAATAAGGGTAAATAAAACAGGAGTCTAAAAATCTATTTAAAGAATGTCTAAGGAATATTCAAGTTTGAAGGCTTAATGCCTTAATGAGGGATTGCATTTGAGTCAATGAGTCATGAAATCAACTTGTTTTCCTTAGATAGAAAACTTTAATCAATTTTACTGTATGATCTGGTTGAACTGTAAAGTGCCTTGAGATGACTTGTGTTGTGAATTGGCGTCATATAAATAAACTGAATCGGATTGAATTCAATGCAAGTGTTATTTAAGATAACATACTTACATTTGAATAATGCTGATGCAGAGATAATGGATGGTTTTGCAGTAAAAAAAATTAACTGTCATTCAGGAGTGCATTAAAATATAGTAGCTGGGGCAAAATGGGTTGGTCAGATGATGCCAGAAGACTATATTCCAAGGCTCGGCCAGCTAAAACAATAGGTCCTAAACTCACAATTACCATGTGGCCGAAGAGGAGGTTTACCAAGCTTGCTTATCTAATGTAGTTTCAGCTGAGAACCGGCTTCTCTCCTGTCAGACCCGATCACTGCATGAAAAGTGAGATTTTCGTCCCCGTAAACCCCCGTAAACTCCCGCAGATCTGCCTGATTTTCGTCAGTTTCCGACAATTTGCAACCCGTGCTTGTCCGCGTTTGTCGTGCCACAAATTGTCGAAAACGTACCGTGACGTATGTGGAGAGCGATCAGCTGTACTAATGGCCCTAATTAGCATATGAATGCAGCAAACCCGCGCGGCTGGCCAGGTCTGGCTTGAATAACCTTCTCAGTATTGGCTGAAACCACTATTCTCAAACAAATGAAATCGCTCGTGATTGGCAGCAAAACCACACGTGGCCACGCCAGGCTTTAATTTTCTTACTGAGTATTGGACGGAACCACTTCTTTTTAAACAAGTAAAGTCGCTCGTGATTGGTTGGCATATATATATATTTACATATATATATTTATTCATATATAAATATTCATTCATATATATATATATTCATATATTTATTCATTCATATATTTATTCATTCATATATTTATTCATTCATATGCTGTGTATTTATGTTATCCTACACTACTACACAATTATTATGCTACCATCAAGGACATGAATGAATTTATACAGGAAATGAAGATTTGCCAGGAAGCTGTTTATGCAAAGAAAGAGCTTTATTAAAACACACACAACTATATACAACGCGTATCCAAACACATGCGTATCTAAAAATTACAACTCCGTGAACGGTCCGTTTGCTTCCTCGGGGTTGGAGGTAACAGGCAGCATTCCCTCCGAGGCAGGTCCGATGTGCAGACGCCTACTGTGCGTGGCCTTGTACTTCGACATCGCTTTTAACCGGGACTGCAGCTTAACACAGAGTTCAGTGAGATCCGGCCTACGAAATGGCGGCGACCGTACAATCCATCCAGAGACACCGCCGACGACGCCATCTTCTTCGTCGGACATGAGGTCGACGGTGGCGGACTTACAGAGTTCCACTTCCTCATCTGCCAGCACACTCTGCCTCGCCTTCAGCAGCTGAAAAAAAAAAACATGAATCAGCGCACTGCATATGGACACAACACATCTATCAATGCACCTGAAAAATAGTCACCAAATAAAGTCTTACCCTCTTTCTTCTGGCCCGACTCCGAGCAGATAGCCTGGCAGCCTCCGCACGCAGCGTGCTGGCTAGCAGCGTGTATCTGAAGCTCCTGCATACCGTCTCATAATACGTCTTACAGGCAGCTGGAAAACAATTAAATGAGAGTGGTATGAATAAAAAAAAAAAAAAAAATCAAACGCAAGTCACAGTAACAAGGAAGGAGAAAACATTAAAACAAGTCACTTACACACAATGTCGTCTTTATCAACATCGTGCAAATCCGAGCAAATAGGAGGTCACCGCCTCATTGTGAGGCGACTGTAGTCTGTGAAAAAAAAAAAAAGTACAGCTATGGTCGGTATCCATCCGTATCCATGTCCTTTTACCGCAGAATGAAAGCATATTCTTTAAACCTTACCCCTGCTGGTTCATAGCGCCTGCAATTAGTCTCCGAGTTGTTAAGACGGCATAATGCTTCCTGTGAATCACAAAAAATACACTTTAATAAAGCTTTAGGCTAGGCTGCTTTTAGCTTACCTAGCTAGGCTAGGTTGTCTTTAGCTTGCCTAGCTAAGCTAGGCTGCTTTTAGCATAGCTACCAGTAATCGAACATATATTTACCGCTAGCGTGGCGTTGTGCACCCGTCTTCTCTTCCTCGAGTTCGTATATCCCGCAAAGTTGCTCGACTGCAGATAGGGTGGCCAGATGTCCGGCTTTAGGGCGGACAGTCCGGATTTTCATTGCACTGTCCGGCGTCCGGCGCTGCACCCAGCCGGACGTGTATTTGTCCTCCTTTACCCCCAGATTCCACATACTCCGTCAGCGCTCCGCCCCGCTCACGTACGGAGTACTTGTCTGTCATGTAAATCAATGAGAGCTGTTCCACATCCTCCGCTCGTCACCGCCCACGTACGTCTTCTCCGTCCTTCACCGTCAAAATACGGAGCTGAGCTATTTTTTGCTCCCCTCCGGTCCATCCAGATCAAGACCCGCTATTGCAATCGCAACAAACAGAAAAAAAGAATGTAGAGAAGACCCGGTTTGTCAAATTAAATTATAGTAAAAACAGATCGGTATCTAGAAATTAGAGCATAGTTTGTAATATTCCCAAAAATAAAGAATTTAAATTAAATAATGGATAATGGATGCAGACTTTGGTGCTTCAAAAGACAGGAAGAATTGTGGATTAGAGGAATCTCACAACTTTAAAAAAAAATTTTTTGCAAATGGATGAATGAGAGTTTGGAAGCGGGAAATAAACAGGGGTTTTAAAAAATATGAATTCCTATTTTACCCCTGTTACAAAAATCCACAACAGAAAGAAATTTTTGGGGCAGAAACTGAACTCTGCGGATTATATGGGGATTTTTTTAAATGTCAGTTTAAAAATTAAGCGTTCACAGGTTTTATACAGGAAGAAAACTAAAATTTAAAAGCTTTTTTAAAATGCTTTTAAAATTTAAAATTTTAATGCATAAATTTTAAAATGAAAACAAGTTTTAGTTTCAAAAATAAGGAGCGTAACACGTTCCATACTAAGTTTATAAATATAACTAAAATTTTGCCAAAAGTATTTGAAAACCCATCCAAATTTTGGAATTTTAGGTTTTCCCAACACCTTCCCAGGGGCCCAGGTGTAAAAAATTCAAGCCCCTAGGCATGCAGATTTTTTTTTTTAAAAAATTTTGGAAAAAGAATGGTCGCTCCCCAGGAGCTCAGTGAATTTCCCAGCGGAAGTGATAGGATGCCACCTGTGCAACAAATCCATCGTGAAATTTCCTCGCTCCAAAATATTCCACAGTCAAGTCAGCTGTATTATAAGAAAATGGAAGTGTTTGGGAAAACACAGCAACTCGCCAGAAGAGGTGGGCCCAGAAAACTGACGAGGGGGGTTGGGGATGCTGACGCGCAATGCGAAGAGGTCGCCAACTTTCTGCAGATAATCACAAAACCCTCCAAACTTCATGGGGCCTTCAGTTTAGCTCAAGAACATGCGCAGAGAGCTTCATGGAATGGGTTTTCCCGGGTCGGCAGGCATCCAAGCCATACATCACAAGTGAAAATGAAAAAGCGGGGATGCGGGGTGAAAAAGCACCCCCAACGGATTTAAAGCATGGAACGCTTTTCTCTGGAGTGACAAACGCGCTTCCCCTCGGCAATTTTGGAAGGGTCGGGTTTGGCGGTTCCCAGGAGAAGGGTACTTGTTGACTGCATTGTCCCAAGTGTAAATTTTGGTGGAGGGGGGATTAGGGTTTGGAGGTTTTTTTAGGAGTGGGTTTGGCCCCCTATTTTCCAGTGAAAGGAACTTTTAATCTTTCAGCTCCCAAGACTTTTTTGACAATTCAGTCCCAACTTTGGGGGAAAGTTTGGAGCGGGCCCCCCCTTCCTTTCCCAACATGACTGGCCCCAGGCACAAAGCAAGGCCCATAAAAAATGGATGACAGAGTTGGTTGGTGAATTTGAGGGCCCTCACAGAGTCCGACCTCCCCCGATAGAACATTTTTGGGATGAATTAGACGGAACTGAGAGCCAGGCCTTCTCGCCAACATCTGTGCGACCTCACAAATGCGCTTTTTGGAAAAATGGTCAAAAATTCCCATAAAAACACTCCTAAACCCTTTTGGAACCTTTCCCCGAAGATTTTAAACTGTTTTTTGCACAAAGGGGGGACCGAGCATATTGAACCCTTGGATTAGGGAAAGGGGTTCACTTAAGCCCTAGTGGTTAAGGCAGTGGGAAATCTTTTGGCAATATATGATAAATTATTTTAATATATATATATTACGTATATATATTATAATATATAAATAAAATATATATTAATATAATATATATATATATAATTATATATAAATTATTATATAATATAAATAGAAGTATAAAGATAGATATGGATAGAAGATATATAATAGATAGGATAGATGATTATAGTAGTTTGGATAGGTAGAGAAAATGGTAAAAAACTTTACCCCCACGGCTGGGGAGCCAGTCATAATTCCTCTTTTCCCGCCCCTTTTTGCAGTTTGCATTGTCCCTTTTTTACTCTTTCTGAGCTTTTTTTTTCCCAAAAAACTGCTTTATGATCAATTGCAGGTTCTGCGCAAAAAAATTGTGTTAAAAAATTGTCCTTTTTTAAAAACCACAATGAATTTAAAAAAAATTTAAAAAAGCTGGGGAAACCCAATTTTTTTTTTACATTTCTTTAATATTTTGTTCTATTCAGCTACACAAGCACCTCTTTAAACTACTAAAATTGTGCTATAAATTGACTTTACCCATTCTTATGTACCCTTAGTAAATTTTTTGATATCCCACAATGTCCTCCTTTTTGGTGCTATAAAATGGCCACCCTAACTGCAGAGCCGCCCTCTTGTCCCTATGGACTACAACCGGAGTGCATCGAATTCCCAGCTAGTGAGGCCTCTTCATGTTTGGGGAGTATTTGGGCAAGCTGACGAGGGCAGTCCCCCGATAGCAACACAGTTTTTCTTCGCCAGTCTGCGGGTTGGCCGAAAGTTTGGGCTAAGAGCAGTTGGAGGCAGTTGAACGCAGACGTCGCGCGCCATTTTTCCGAACAACAAAATACAAAAAAACCGGGAATGGGGATGAAGCCTTTTTGAGTATATAAAACAAACATGTTGCAATATGTGGTCTCGCATAAGTCGTAGTGCACAAAAACTCCATGATTGGCGATGGGCCGAAGGTTATCAGGTCCTCCAATCACATACGACTCTTGTTATAGGGGAAGGACTCGCGAGAAGAGCTCGCGCACTCCCTTCTGGAAGGGCGGTAATGCCCTATAAATTGTTTGCAATTGCAATTGTTTGTCTCCATAAGATTGAATTTTAGCAGGGGGGACATTAGAGATAATAAAACAACAAAAATTTTTGAATCAAAATTTATAAAAAATATGTCCCAAAAGAACAAAAAGCACAGCTCTCTTACAAAATTTTAAGAAATCTATGATATCAAAATTAGGAAAATTATTTTGAAATTCCAATTCCCCCTAAATATAAAAAATTACAATTTAAAATAATAAATAAATATATCCTTCAAATGAGTTTTTAAGAGGAATTAAGTTTAATGTTTAGAATTGTGGCTTTTTTTATAACTCAATTTTAACAACTAAAAATCTTTTTTATGAATTTAAAAAAATTAAATTATGGGACAACTTCGAACCCTTTTGGGCTTCAAAACAATAAATTTAGATTTTATTTCCTGGCAAAACATTTAATTGGTTTATCCCTTAAAGAAAAAAAATGTTGGAATTTTTAAACAATATTAAAATTGTAACAAAGTATTTTTTTCCATAAATTCGCTTTTCAAAAATGCCCCCTCTCAATCTCTGCTCTCAAAATGAAATTTCCCCCTTTTAAAAAATGTCTGGAAAAAATGCAGAATTTAAATGCAATTAAATTTTTTGAGTTAATTGAAGAATTTTTAGTTGGGTATTCCCACTGATTAATTTACTTTTAAATACTATTTTATTTATTTATTTTTATTTTTTTTATTTTTTTTATACTTTGTTCCAGCCTGTGCATTTAATTTTATTTTTTAAAAAAACAGGAGTTGTGATTTTCTCTTGTATTTTAAAAATTTGTTTTGACTTGTTATTTGAGATTGTTATTGTTTTCTTTTATTTAATAACAAAAAAAAAAAAAAAAGTGGAAATCTAAAAAAAAAACTTAACCCTTACAGCCAATGATTCTGATTAAAAACTCATTTTAAGTAAATTTTTTTGTGTATTTTTTTTAATAACATTTGCAAACAAAAGTAATCTGCGTACTTTTAATAAATAATCAATTTAAGCTAAAATGTAAGAGTCTATAAATTTGGCTTACTAGGGGGCCCATTTTCAAAAATCTAATTGGGGGATATTTTTTTTGCCACAACTTTGGGCCACTTAAAAAACCCAATTTAGCATTGACCCATGTTTATGACCACAGTGTACCCAACTTCTGTGGCTACTTCCAACAGGTAATGGCCATGTTTTTAAATGAAATCATCTCAGAATCTTTTTCTTGAAACTTTTCCACTTAAATAATTGTGAATTTCAATGACAAAAAACTTTTTTTTTTATCTAAATGCAAATTTTAAAAAAAAATAAATTTTGCTTATTATTTTTTGCCTGTCACTAAAATCTTTTTGGGTTTTATATTTAATTAAAAAAATCAATTCAATAAAATGTAAGAGGGTATACCCGATCTCTTTGTATCAGGATTTTTTTTCAATCCAAAAGTGCCGAATTGCGAAAAACCACTTTTCATGCAGTGGGGTGTTCTCGAGAAAGAGAAAGAAGGGGGGGATTCAGTGCTTAAACCTTTTCAGGAGGGTGAACTCAAAAAGGGGCCTTTTTTTTGCTTTGTCACTGAATTTTATCTTCACATCCTTATAAAAAAGTTTTAGATGTTTCCCAACTTAAACACAGGGAGCCATTTAGTTATTTTAAATTTTCCATAAATAAGCTCACTCATAACTACGAGCAACACTGAGAAGACATTCTATCCATTTATACAAAATTGGACAGAGACAAATAAAACGTTTTTTGGTATTGACTTTTCAAAGGAAAGGAAAAGCCCAACCCAAAATTTTAACTTGTTGAAATTAAAATCTTCTGGGACAGATTCTTCACAATTAAGGACGAGGGGGGGGGGGGCGTAAACGATCATTAAAAAAAAATTTTTAGTGCTTGCTGAAAAAAAAGTGTAATGCGGTTGTACAACGTTTGATGTGCAAATGTTAAGATGTGCAAACCATTGCATGTTCCACAGGCATGGAGTGGCTGTAAAAGAGAAATGAGAGTCTAGGCAATGCAGTGGGAGATAATATGTCAAGCTCAGAAAGGACCAAGTATTAAAGGCAGATAGAAAGTTAGATTTCTCAAAATGTTTAGTAGAAAAAAAAACTACTGTAAAAGCACAGGGCTAAGGCAGGGACCCTGAGGAGGGAAAAAAAGTTTGTTTTAAAAGGTAAAAGTTTTTTCCCGCCTAAAGGAGAGGTTTTCTTTACCGGCAAGGCCCGTCCGGGGGCCGCCCAGAAAAAACCCAGACCCTGATGTCCCCCGTCGGAGGACGGGGAGGGTTTAGAACTGAGCAGATGAGGGGAAAACAGGATAAAACCCAATTTGAAGACTTTTCTTTTATTCAGAGCCAGTTCAAGGTCAAGGAGGAAAAACATAAAACGAAATTATTTTGAAATTTTTGGGGATTATAAGATGAGTATAATTTAAAAAAAAAATGTTATTAATTAATTTAAAAATAATTAAAGACAATTGATCACTATCTTTCCTCCCGCCTCTTAAAGGGTCGTTTGACTTAATTTGGGGGGGTTTTCCTTTCCGGATCCTTCCCCGACCCGCGGGAACGGGGTTCTCTTTAAGTATCATTTACTCCTTTTCGCACCCTTCCAGTTTAAAAAATCCCCCTTCCAGAGTACAAAACCCTGACCTGAACTCAGTCCTCTATGTCTACATGCCAAAAGTATTTTAAAGAATAAATCACTGTTGCTCTAGGTCCAATCTTAATTCAGCATGACACAAGGCATTTTTGTTTTTGCTTATCACACTTCAATAACAAGGTAATTCAATGTGCTGTATAGGAGCAGATCATTTAAAAAAAGGGGTTTTTCAAGCAGCAGGTCAAAAAAAGTTGAATACATCTCCATCCATCCCCCACCATCCCTCCCTCCCCCTATCCATCCATCCATCCCCCTCCTCCATCCATCCCTCCTCCATCCATCCATCCATCC
>NW_024038784.1:0-12396 GCF_016077235.1 Cyprinodon tularosa
TAACAATATAAAGTAGATTTGAGCAGATGTTTTTGGTTCCAAGCTTCAAATCAGAAGGTTGAGGCCAAAACGCTCTTTTCAGAGTGAGATAAAGCCATTTTGGCCTCTGGAGTTGTAACAGACAAACCATTAATGATACAGCCATGATCTTTTCTGGCAATCATCTAGAGCTGAAAACTAACAATATAAAGTAGATTTGAGCAGATGTTTTTGGTTCCAAGCTTCAAATCAGAAGTTGAGGCCAAAATGCTCTTTTCACAGTGAGATAAAGCCATTTTGGCCTCTGGAGTTGTAACAGACAAACCATTAATGATACAGCCATGATCTTTTCTGGCAATCATCTAGAGCTGAAAACTAACAATATAAAGTAGATTTGAGCAGATGTTTTTGGTTCCAAGCTTCAAATCAGAAGGTTGAGGCCAAAATGCTCTTTTCACAGTGAGATAAAGCCATTTTGGCCTCTGGAGTTGTAACAGACAAACCATTAATGATACAGCCATGATCTTTTCTGGCAATCACCTAGAGCTGAAAACTAACAATATAAAGTAGATTTGAGCAGATGTTTTTGGTTCCAAGCTTCAAATCAGAAGTTGAGGCCAAAATGCTCTTTTCACAGTGAGATAAAGCCATTTTGGCCTCTGGAGTTGTAACAGACAAACCATTAATGATACAGCCATGATCTTTTCTGGCAATCATCTAGAGCTGAAAACTAACAATATAAAGTAGATTTGAGCAGATGTTTTTGGTTCCAAGCTTCAAATCAGAAGGTTGAGGCCAAAACGCTCTTTTCACAGTGAGAAAAGCTCATTTTGGCCTCTGGAGTTGTAACAGACAAACCATTAATGATACAGCCATGATCTTTTCTGGCAATCACCTAGAACTGAAAACTGATTCTGACCAAAAGACTCATCCATACGCATTTTTCTCCCGCAGACTTTCGCCTCCAGAGCAAAATTATGATGTTGGAGACAGAGAACTCCTTGCAATTAAACTGGCTCTGGAAGAGTGGCGGCATTGGCTGGAGGGCGCAGAGCATCCCGTTCTGGTATGGATAGATCACAAAAACTTATCATACATTCAATCTGCCAAACGATCCAAACCCCGTCAGTTCCATTGGTCTCTGTTTTTCTCTCGATTTAACCTGATTATCAACCCGTCTGCCGTCCGCCTGCATCCGCCATCCTCACTCCGAATCCACTCAACATTCCACGTTTCCCAGATCAAACCTGTCCTGACCAGCCCTTTGTGCCCCTACGGTCCGGAAGATCGCACTTGGGTTCCTGGATCCTTCATTCTGGACCCTGCTCTGATCGATGAATACTGTTAGTCTCTGCCATCTACTTCCTTTGGACCGCCAGGAGGCGGTCGTTGAGGGGGGGTACTGTCGGGATCTGGAGGTCTGTCCACTTTCTCCACCAGAGGGCGTACTAGATCTCTTGGAGCCGGAGCTGATTGCTACCACCTGTCGCTCATCTGCTCATCAGGAGATCTGTATTTAAGGATGCAGAGGACGTCTCTCCAGTGCCAGAGTGTTTGCCAGTTACGGTTAGCAAGCCTGAGCCAACCTGCCTGTCTGAATCTCTGACTCCCTGAAAAACTGAACCTGAACCTCATCTGATTTCTCCTTTCTGCTTCCCAGGTTGAACCTGCCTGAAAACCAGAAACCCTGAAGTGTTTCTCTGTTGGAAATCTGCCTGTCTGATCTCTGAAGAACCCTGGAGAATCATTCCTGTCAAAGACCTGCCTGCCCGCTCTCAGAAGAATCTGGAAGGGAAACTCAAATCTGTGATCTGCAAACACTCAAACCAAGCTCTGCCTCCGCCAAGCCCTCAGCCTGCTGACAGCCTCTGGACCCTCAAGGTTCCCTCCTTAGCTGCTCAGCTCAAACTCCAGAACAGGTACCGTCCTGCTCACTCACATTCTGCAAATTACGTGGACATCCACTAACTCCTCTGTCCCCCTCTGCAGTGAACTCACTCGTGACCAGTCCTGGATCAGATTAACCCCTGGATCTGTTTATTCTGTGAATTGAATTGAATAACTGAATTAATTCAATAAACCTTTGAACTTTTATCCAGCTTGTGTTCTGCATGTGTGTTAAGAACCTTAAGCCAAACGTGACAAAACCAGGGCGCCTTATAAACCAGAGCACTTTATAAACCAGAGCCCTTTGCAAACCATAGCCGGTTATAAACCAGAGCCCTTCAGAAACCAGAGCTCTCTATAAACTAGAGCCATTTATAAACCAGAGCTTGTTATGAAAGAGGGCCATTTATTAAGCAGAGCCCTTTATAAACCAGAGCTCTTTATAAACCAGAGCCATTTATAAACCAGAGCCCTTTAAAAACCAGAGCCCGTTATAAACCAGAGCTTTTATAAACCAGAGCTCGTTATAAACCAGAGGCCTTTATAACCCAAAGCCCATTATAAACCAAATCCCTTTATGAACCAGAGCCGGTTATGATCCACAGCCCTTTATAAACCAGAGCTCTTTATAAACCAAAACCTTTTATAACCCAAATCCTGTTATAAACCAAAGCCCTTTATAAACCTGAGCCCTTTATAAACCAGAGCCCTTTATAAACCTGAGCCCTTTATAAACCAAAGCCTTTTGTAAACCAGAGCTTGCTATAAAACAGGGCCATTTATAAACCAGAGCCCTTTATAAAACCGAGCCTGTTATAACCCAAAGCCAGTTATAAACCACAGCCCTTTATAACCCAAAGCAAGTTATTAACAAAGGCCTTTATAAGCCAGAGCCCATTATAAATCAGACCTCTTTAAAAACCAGAGCCCTTTATAAACCAGATCCCTTTATAAACCACATCCCTTTATAAACCAGAGCTCTTTATAAACCAGAGCTCGTTATAAAAGAGGGCCATTTATTAAGTAGAGCCCTTTATAAACCAGAGCTCTTTATAAACCAGAGCCCTTTATAAACCAGATCCCTTTATAAACCACATCCCTTTATAAACCAGAGCTCTTTATAAACCAGAGATCTTTATAAACCAGAGTGCTTTATAAACAAGAGTGCTTTGTAAACCAGAGCCCCTTATGAACCAGAGGTATTTATAAACCAGTTATAAACCAGAGCCATTTATAAACCAGAGCCATTTGCAAACCAGAGCCGGTTATAAACCAGAGCCCTTCAGAAACCAGAGCTCTCTATCAACTAAAGCCCTTTATAAACCAGAGCCCATTATAAACCAGAGCATTTATAAACCAGAGCCCCTTATAAACCAGAGCCATTTATAAACCACAGCCCTTTTAAAACATCAGCCCTTTATTAACCAGAGCTATTTATAAACCAAAGCTCATTATAAACCAGAGGCTTTTATAACCCAAAGCCCGTTATAAACCAAATCCCCTTATTTGTTGAGATCTGGAGGTCTGTCCACTTTCTCCACCAGAGGGCGCACTAGATCTCCTGGAGCCGGAGCTGATTGCACCATCTGTCGCTCGTCTGCTCATCAGGAGATCAGTATTTAAGGAGGCAGAGGACGTTTCTCCAGTGCCAGAGTGTATGCCAGTTACGGTTAGCAAGCCTGAGCCAACCTGCCTGTCTGAATCTCTGACTCCCTGAAAAACTGAACCTGAACCTCATCTGATTTCTCCTTTCTGCTTCCCAGGTTGAACCTGCCTGAAAACCAGAAACCCTGAAGTGTTTCTCTGTTGGAAATCTGCCTGTCTGATCTCTGAAGAACCCTGGAGAATCATTCCTGTCAAAGACCTGCCTGCCCGCTCTCAGAAGAATCTGGAAGGGAAACTCAAATCTGTGATCTGCAAACACTCAAACCAAGCTCTGCCTCCGCCAAGCCCTCAGCCTGCTGACAGCCTCTGGACCCTCAAGGTTCCCTCCTTAGCTGCTCAGCTCAAACTCCAGAACAGGTACCGTCCTGCTCACTCACATTCTGCAAATTACGTGGACATCCACTAACTCCTCTGTCCCCCTCTGCAGTGAACTCACTCGTGACCAGTCCTGGATCAGATTAACCCCTGGATCTGTTTATTCTGTGAATTGAATTGAATAACTGAATTAATTCAATAAACCTTTGAACTTTAATCCAGCTTGTGTTCTGCATGTGTGTTAAGAACCTTAAGCCAAACGTGACAAAACCAGGGCGCCTTATAAACCAGAGCACTTTATAAACCAGAGCCCTTTGCAAACCATAGCCGGTTATAAACCAGAGCCCTTCAGAAACCAGAGCTCTCTATAAACTAGAGCCCTTTATAAACCAGAGCTTGTTATAAAAGAGGGCCATTTATTAAGCAGAGCCCTTTATAAACCAGAGCTCTTTATAAACCAGAGCCATTTATAAACCAGAGCCCTTTAAAAACCAGAGCCTGTTATAATTCAGATCCCTTTATAAACAAGATGCCTTTATAAACCAGAGCCCGTTATAAACCAGAGCTTTTATAAACCAGAGCTCGTTATAAACCAGAGGCCTTTATAACCCAAAGCCCATTATAAACCAAATCCCTTTATGAACCAGAGCCGGTTATGATCCACAGCCCTTTATAAACCAGAGCTCTTTATAAACCAAAACCTTTTATAACCCAAATCCTGTTATAAACCAAAGCCCTTTATAAACCTGAGCCCTTTATAAAACAGAGCCCTTTATAAATCTGAGCCCTTTATAAACCAAAGCCTTTTGTAAACCAGAGCTTGCTATAAAACAGGGCCATTTATAAACCAGAGCCCTTTATAAAACCGAGCCTGTTATAACCCAAAGCCAGTTATAAACCACAGCCCTTTATAACCCAAAGCAAGTTATTAACAAGGGCCTTTATAAGCCAGAGCCCATTATAAATCAGACCTCTTTAAAAACCAGAGCCCTTTATAAACCAGATCCCTTTATAAACCACATCCCTTTATAAACCAGAGCTCTTTATAAACCAGAGCTCGTTATAAAAGAGGGCCATTTATTAAGTAGAGCCCTTTATAAACCAGAGCTCTTTATAAACCAGAGCCCTTTATAAACCAGATCCCTTTATAAACCACATCCCTTTATAAACCAGAGCTCTTTATAAACCAGAGATCTTTATAAACCAGAGTGCTTTATAAACAAGAGTGCTTTGTAAACCAGAGCCCCTTATGAACCAGAGGTATTTATAAACCAGTTATAAACCAGAGCCATTTATAAACCAGAGCCATTTGCAAACCAGAGCCGGTTATAAACCAGAGCCCTTCAGAAACCAGAGCTCTCTATCAACTAAAGCCCTTTATAAACCAGAGCCCATTATAAACCAGAGCATTTATAAACCAGAGCCCCTTATAAACCAGAGCCATTTATAAACCACAGCCCTTTTAAAACATCAGCCCTTTATTAACCAGAGCTATTTATAAACCAAAGCTCATTATAAACCAGAGGCTTTTATAACCCAAAGCCCGTTATAAACCAAATCCCCTTATTTGTTGAGATCTGGAGGTCTGTCCACTTTCTCCACCAGAGGGCGCACTAGATCTCCTGGAGCCGGAGCTGATTGCACCATCTGTCGCTCGTCTGCTCATCAGGAGATCAGTATTTAAGGAGGCAGAGGACGTTTCTCCAGTGCCAGAGTGTATGCCAGTTACGGTTAGCAAGCCTGAGCCAACCTGCCTGTCTGAATCTCTGACTCCCTGAAAACCTGAACCTGAACCTGAACCTGATCTGTTTTCTCCTTTCTGCTTCCCAGATTGAACCTGCCTGAAACCAGAAACCCTGAAGAGTTTCTCTGTTGGATATCTGCCTGTCTGATCTCTGATGAACCCTGGAGAATTATTCCTGTCAAAGACCTGCCTGCCCGCTCTCTAAAGAATCTGGAAGGGAAACTCAAATCTGTGATCTGCAAACACTCAAACCAAGCTCTGCCTCCGCCAAGCGCTCAGCCTGCCGAGAGCCTCTGGACCCTCTAGGTTCCCCCCCTCTGCCGCTCACCTCAAACTCCAGAACAGGTACTGTCCTGCTCACTCACATCCTGCAAATTACCTGGACATCCACTAACTCCTCTGTCCCCCTCTGCAGTTAACCCACTCGTGACCAGTTCTAGATCTGATTAACCCCTGGATCTGTTTATTCTTTGTACAGAATTATTTCAATAAACCTTTCAACTTTTCTCCAGCCTCAGTGTGTTCTGCATGTGGGTTAGGAACCTTAAACCAAACATGACAGAACACTCTGGCCAACAGACTAACCCAGCAGAATCACTCCGGAGGATGTTGGAGCAACAACGAACTCTGATTCAGAGCCATGACACCGCCCTCTGTGAGTTAAACACACGTCATGATCAAACAAACCGCTCTTTACAGGAGATAGCCGCAATCTACAAAATGCTACACCAAGAACGGAGCCCGCTCAACTTAAGGTTCAAGAGACTAATCCTCCACTCAGGTCAGAACCCGGTCCGTCACTACCTAAATTCCGCCCTTCACTTCCTGAAAAGTTTTTTGGCATTCCAAGTAAATGTAAGGGATTTTTATTCCAATCTAAACTCATTTTTTAACATTCGCCGACCAGTTTCCCTAATGACAAGAGGAAAATTGCCTTTATTCTGTCTCAATTGTCCGGAAAAGCCCTCGAATGGGCGGAGGCCAGATTCTCTTCAGAATCTAGTTTTGTTTGTACATTTGAACAATTTATCCAAGAGTTTTCACAAGTATTCAACCAAGACACTGATAAGTCCACTGAATCTCGTGGTCTTTTGGATTTCAAAGAAGGAAATAGATCTGTAGCCGAATTTTCAATCGGCTTCCGGGTCAAAGCTGCTGCTTCCGGATGGAATGAATATGCGCTCAAAGCGCAGATTCATTCAAGCGCTTATTTCCACGCACTAGACGAATCCATTAAGGACGAGCTGGCCACTATCGATGAGCCAGCAACCTTGGAAGAGCTCATAAGATCAACAATCCGCCTGGATAACAGATTGCAAGCCAGATTCAAGTCCAGATTTAGAAGCCATGTTTTTTTCTGTTTCTGCCCCAGCAGCTAAGACTAATGACACCTATTTTCCTTCAGTGTCCTGTGAGGCTGAGTCCAGATCTAAGAGCCGAAATCAACCTGTATCTGTTCCTGTATCAAAGACTCATTTCGTCTCTTCCTCCACAGAATCCTCAGAAGTAGAGCCTATGCAGATCGGTCATACCAGGCTCAAAACCGAGGAGAGGCAAAGGATATTTAAGGGGAACCTTTGCATGTATTGTGGAGAACCTGGTCACTTTGTTTCAACCTGCCCAGCTAAGGTAAAAGCCAGGGTCCGCCAGAGGAAATGAGGAGTCTGGCGGACCATCTTCAAACTGAGAAATCTCCTCGCCTGCTGTTACCTGCAACTGTTTCTCACGGATCAATCCCTCACGTTATCTGCTTTGATAGACTTTGGATGTGAGAAATATCTAATAGACTTTAGTCTGGTTCAACAATTGAACATAGAGACCACTCCATCGAATAAACCTCTAAGAGTCTCAGCTCTCGACGGAAAGAGGTTACCTCAGGTCACACACCAAACTAAGCCGCTTGAACTGTTAATCTCTGGTATCCACAGAGAGACAATATCCTTTTTTGTATTTCCATCTGCCAGTTCATCCTTAGTCCTTGGATATGAGTGGCTTGAACTTCATAATCCACACATTAACTGGTCCAAAAGACATGTTGAGTCCTGGTCTGCATCCTGCCATGTTTCCTGTCTCTGCTCTGCTGCTCCTTCGACTCAGTCTCCGGCCAGTCGTCAGGAGGCTGACCCGCCTGATCTTTCCTCAGTACCTTCTGATTACCACGACCTGGCACCAGTTTTCAGTAAGGTCAGTGCACTTTCTCTTCCCCCACATAGACCATATGACTGTGCTATTGACCTGTTACCTGGGGCTCCCTTTCCTAACAGTCGACTCTATAACAATAATAAGAGGGAAACTATGGAGAAGTATATTAATGAGTCCTTAGCCGCCGGTATAATTCGGCCTTCCTCATCTCCTCTCGGGGCCGGTTTCTTCTTTGTGGAAAAGAAGGATGGATCTCTGCGACATTGTATTGATTACAGAGGTCTGAACCAAATAACTGTTAAGAACAAATACCCTTTACCCCTGTTACCATCTGCCTTTGAACCCGTCCAAGGAGCCACCGTTTTCACCAAATTGGATTTAAGAAACTCAAGGCCCTGTTCTCTAGTGCACCCATCCTCATCCAACCTGACCCTCCAAACAGTTCATATTGGAGGTGGATGCTTCTGATTCTGGGGTGGGGGCTGTCTTGTCCCAAGTATCTGATTCTGACCAAAAAGCTCATCCATGCGCATTTTTCTCCCGCAGACTTTCGCCCGCAGAGCAAAATTACGATGTCGGAGACAGAGAACTCTTAGCAATTAAACTGGCTTTGGAAGAATGGCGGCATTGGCTGGAGGGAGCAGAGCATCCCGTTCTGGTATGGTAAGATCACAAAAACCTATCCTACATTCAATCTGCTAATAGATCCAATCCCTGTCAGTCCCGTTGGTCACTGTTCTTCTCAAGACTTTACCTGATTATCTCTTACCGGCCTGGCTCCAAGAACATAAAAACCCGACTCTCTCTCACGCCTGTACTCTCCCGACAAACAGGAAACTCCGGACTCCATTCTCCCTGCCAGCTGCACGGTGGCTACTGTCTCCTGGGAAATCTCCGACCTGATTAAATTGGCCCAAGCTTCTGAACCCGACCCAGGAAATGGTCCACCCAACAGAACGTATGTACCCTCTTCAGTCAGGTCCCGTCTCATCCACTGGATGCATTCCGCAAAATTTTCCGCTCACCCCGGTGTAAGCAGAACCATAGCCCTGATCTCTGACCGTTTATGGTCGCCATCCCTGCACAAAGATACCAAAGAGTATGTCTTAGCCTGTCCCGTCTGTGTCTGCCTCACGGACTAAAATTGGTAGTTGGTTCCACAGGAGAGAAGCCTGATAACTAAAAGATCTGCCTCCCATTCTATTTTTAGAAATTCTAGGAACCACTAGTAAACCTGCAGATTGAGAGCGAAGTGCTCTGTTAGGAACATAAGGAACAATCAGATCTCTGACATTGTCATGATGGGTACTGATAGGCCCAATATGCAGAACACCACGGAAACAGAGAAAAGGTTTAAGTGATTTTATTGAATCACAAGCACATGGAAATATGACTGGAACTGGTTCAAGCCTGGGGAACAGGTTTACTGGAGTCTGTGGGGATGACAGTTCAGTTAGCCACGGAGTAGATGAATGTGGAATTGTTATTTTCTGAGTTCTACCTTGAGGAGTCCGGGTTAGGCTTTGAGAGAGGAACTGTTGGGTCCAGAGGCGGTTTGATTCAGCAGAGTTCAGAGTCAGCTTCAGCGTCTTGCATCTAACGTTTCAACAGACCTTGGTAATCCAGCTCTTAATCCAGAGCAGCATGGGAATCCAGAGGAGAGTCTTCAGGTTTGGCTCAGAGGGCAGGCTCGGCAGGTTAAGCTCATCCAGAGCTTACAAGGCAAGAACAGGTTTCCTGTAAGCAGAGATAAAATGGAATTAGAATCCAACTTGGAGATCAGAGGCAACAAAGAGATTCTCAGAGGAAGTGAGGCTTAGGTGCTAACCAAACTGGATAAACACTGCGGCGTTGAGGCAAGGTCTGAAGGCTGCTTATATACTGGAGGATCCTCCTGATGATGAGATGCGTCTCAGGTGTGTCGAGGGCTCCACTCAGGAGGATCCACAGCGAACTCTGCTGGAGAGAGATGGAACCTCTCCAGATCCCAACAGATATAAGATGGAGCTTGGCCATTTAAGGCTTTATATGTGAGAAGGAGGATTTTAAATTCTATTCTTGATTTAACAGGAAGCCAATAAAGAAAAGCCAGGATAGGAGAGATGTGATCTCTCTTTTTAATTTTCATCAGAACTCTGGCAGCAGCATTTTGGATCAGCTGAAGGCTTTTTACTACAGTTTGTGGACTTCCTGATAGTAAAGAATTACAGTAGTCCAGCCTTGAAGTAACAAATGCATGGACTAGTTTCTCAGCATCACCCCTGGACAGGAGATTTCTAATTTTTGCAATGTTCCTCAGATAAAAGAAGGAAATTCTAGAAACCTCTTTGATATGGGATTTAAATGACAGGTCCTGATCAAAAATAACACCAAGATGTTTTACTTTATTAGCTGAAATCAGTTTAATCCCATCCAAATGAAGTGACTGGCTAATCAGCTTATTTTTCAGAGACTCTGGTCCAAAGATTATAAGTTCTGTTTTGTCTGCATTCAGAAGCAGAAAGTTAAGAGTCATCCAGGTTTTTATGTCTTCAAGACATGACTGTAATCTATGTAATGGGTTAGCTTCACCTGGATTTATAGACAGATATAGCTGGGTATCATCAGCATAACAGTGAAAATTAATCCCATGCTGTCTAATAACTCTACCAATTGGGAGCATGTATAAAGTAAAGAGAATTGGTCCTAGCACTGATCCCTGTGGTACTCCACAGGTAACCTTTGAGCATGTTGAAGATCTATCATTAACATGAACAAACTGAATTCGATCAGATAGATAAGATTTAAACCAGTCTAGTGCTGTTCCTTTAATTCCAACTAAATATTCAAGTCTTTCTTAAAGAATATTAAGGTCAACTGTATCAAATGCAGCACTAAGATCCAACAGGACGAGAACATATACAAGTCCATTATCTAAGGCCATGAGAATATCATTAGTGACTTTCACCAGAGCTGTTTCAGTGCAATGATGAGCTCTAAAGCCAGACTGAAACTTGTAAACTTGTTTGGCTTTCTTACTTTCTCAAGAATTTTGGATAAGAAAGGAAGATTAGATATAGGTCAATAATTAACCAAGTCATCCGGGTCAAGAGACGGTTTCTTAAGCAGAGGTTTAATTACAGCAACCTTAAAAGCTTTAGGTACATATCCCTGTAACAGAGATAGATTAATCACATCTAAAATGGAGGAGGAGATCAAAGGGAATATATAAACCAAAGCCCTTTATAAACCACAGCCCATTCTAAACCAGAGCCCTTTATAAACCAGAGATCTTTATAAACCAAAGCCCTTTAAAAAACTGAGCCCTTTATAAACATGAGCACTTTAAAAACCAGGGATTTTTATAAAGCAGAGCCCTTTATTAACCAGAGCCCGTTATAAACCATAGCTAGTTATAGACCAAAGACCTTTATAAACCAGAGCACTTTATGAACCAGAGACATTCATAAACCACAGCTTTTTATTAACCAGAGATCTTTATAAACCAGAGCCCTTTATAACCCAAAGCCCATTAAAAACCAGAACCCTTTCTAAACTTAAGCCCATTATAACCCGAAGCCAATTAAAAACCAGAACTCTTTGTGAACCACATCCCTTTATAAACCAGAGCCCTTTATAAACCACAGCCCATTCTAAACCAGAGCCCTTTATAAACCAGAGATCTTTATAAACCAAAGCCCTTTAAAAAACTGAGCCCTTTATAGACGTGAGCACTTTAATTCAATTCAATTCAGTTTATTTATATAGCGCCAAATTCACAACACATGTCATCTCAAGGCACTTTACAGTTCACCAGATCATACAGTCAAATTGATACAAAGTTTTCTATCTAAGGAAAACCAGTTGATTGCATTGACTCAAATACAATCCCTCACACTAAGCATGCTTGTAGCGACAGTGGAGAGGAAAAACTCCCTTTTAACAGGAAGAAACCTCCAGCAGAACCAGGCTCAGTGTGAGCGGCCATCTGCCGAGGCCGACTGGGGTCCAAGGAGACAGAAGCAGAGATACAAAAAGCAGCTGTAAAAGGCGGCCCCGTCCAGGAAACACACAGCCAGGCAGAGAAGCTCCAAGGCAGCTCCCATGCCAGAGGACGAAGAGAGCACATCCACTCAGTCACGGTCAGAGAAACAGGACTACACTGGAAAACAGGCCGATCACCAACATCTATATACTTTAAAAACCAGGGATTTTTATAAAGCAGAGCCCTTTATTAACCAGAGCCCATTATAAACCAGAGCTAGTTATAGACCAAAGACCTTTATAAACCAGAGCACTTTATGAGCCAGAGACATTCATAAACCAGAGCTTTTTATTAACCAGAGCCCTTTATAAACCAAAGCTAGTTATAACCCAAAGCCCATTAAAAACCAGAACCCTTTCTAAACTTGAGCCCATTATAACCCAAAGCCCATTAAAAACCAGAACCCTTTGTGAACCACATCCCTTTATAAACCACATCCCTTTATAAACCAGAGCTCTTTATAAACCAGAGCTCTTTATAAACCAGAGCTCTTTATAAACCAGAGCCCCTTATAAACCAGAGCACTTTATAAACCAGAGCCCTTCATAAACCAGAGCCATTATAAACCAGAGCCCTTTATAAACCAGAGCCTGTTATAATTCATATCCCTTTATAAACCAGAGCTCGTTTAAAACCGAGC
>NW_024038785.1:0-49510 GCF_016077235.1 Cyprinodon tularosa
ATAAACCAGAGCCCTTTATAAACCAGAGCCCGTTATAAACCAGACACCTTTATAAACCAGAGCCCTTTATAAACCAGAGCCCTTTATAAACCAAACCCAGTTATAAACCAGAGCCTGATATAAACCAGAGCCCTTTATAAACCAAAGCCTGTTATAAACCAGAGCCCGTTATAAACCAAAGCCGGTTATAAACCAGAGCAGGTTATAAACCAGAGCCCGTTATAAACCAGAGTCCTCTATAAACCAGAGCCAGTTATAAACCAAAGCCCTTTATATACCAGAGCCTGTTATAAACCAGAGCCCTTTATAAACCAGAGCCCTTTATAAACCAAAGCCGGTTATAAACCAGAGCCCTTTATAAACCAAAGCCCTTTATAAACCAAAGCCGGTTATAAACCAGAGCCCGTTATAAACCAGAGCCCTTTATAAACCAAAGCCGGTTATAAACCAGAGCCAGTTATAAACCAGAGCCCTTTATAAACCAAAGCCGGTTATAAACCAGAGCCTGTTATAAACCAGAGCCCTTTATAAACCAGAGCCGTTATAAACCAGAGCCCTTTATAAACCAAAGCCCTTTTGAAACCAAACCCAGTTATAAACCAGAGCCTGATATAAACCAGAGCCCTTTATAAACCAGAGCTGGTTATAAACCAGAGCCTGTTATAAACCAGAGCCCTTTATAAACCAAAGCCCTTTATAAACCAAAGCCGGTTATAAACCAGAGCCTGTTATAAACCAGAGCCCTTTATAAGCCAGAGCCTTTTAAAAACCAGAGCCCTTTATAAACCAGAACCCTTTATAAACCAGAGCCAGTTATAAACCAGAGCCCTTTATAAACCAAAGCCCTTTAGAAACCAAAGCCCTGTAAAAACCAAAGCCCTTTAGAAACCAAGGCCTTTACAAACCAAAACCCTTTATATACCAGAGCTGGTTATAAACAAGAGCCTGTTATAAACCAGAGCACTTTATAAACCAGAGCCCTTTATAAACCAATGCCGGTTATAAACCAGAGCCCGTTATAAACCATAGCCCGTTAAAAACCAGAACCCTTTATAAACCAGAGCCCTTTATAAACCAAAGCCTGTTATAAACCAGAGCCGGTTATAAACCAGAGCCCTTTATAAACCAAAGCCGGTTATAAACCAGAGCCTGTTATAAACCAGAGGCCTTTATAAACCAGAGCCGTTAAAAACCAGAGCCCTTTATAAACCAGAGCCCTTTATAAACCAAACCCAGTTATAAACCAGAGCCTGATATAAACCAGAGCCCTTTATAAACCAGAGCCTGTTATAAACCAGACACCGTTATAAACCAGAGCCTGATATAAACCAGAGCCCTTTATAAACTGTGGAATGGTATTTTTCTTTAACCTGTTTGTCAGTGATGTTAAAGTCTGTTTTTTCTCTTTTCCTCAATAAAAATGATTACTTAGAAGCCTTGCTGAGATGAAAGGAAAGGAAGGACATTTGAAAGGAAGTTTCCCCCTACTGTAGGTTAGATAAGGGGGGAACAAGTCAAGATTCTCACGTCCTGGTGTGAACAGAAAACAATTGTCATCTCTGTCCTTTGATGAGCTAAAGTGTTTTCTCTTGGGAAATGTTAATGTGTGGGTAGTCCCCTTTTTATGCAGGGGTTGGCATGCTGCAGCCTCAGAACATCACTGAGCTGCATTTAGGCTGGTTGTATGTTCTCCTTTGCAAAGTGAAATTAAAGCCTTTTCTTCCTATAATATCAACTCTCAGCGCTCCTATATTTTTTTTAACTCGACAATTTGGCGTTGCTGGTAGGACCCTTTGCTGATCCGTCCGCTCGGTGGATTCTAGAAGAAGGGCTGATCACCAAAACCATATGGGTTTTTCCTCTACCTCAAATAGGCAATTTCAGAGAAGGAGGACTCTTCTGATGCTCCACCGAGTCGATCGATCTCGACAGGATAAAAACTTCAGCAGACTGAGAGAGGAAGAAAACTAACAAATTCCTTTTAAGGTAAAAACTAAAATACTGTTATAACATTAGGTAGGCAGTCAATAGACTGACCGAGTTAAGCCTTCAAATACTGAGGGTAGGTCGATGGACCACTAAAATATTGTTATAACATTAGGTAGGCAGTCAATAGACTGACCGAGTTAAGCCTTAAAAAACAGGGTAGGTCGGCGTACCACTAAAATATTGTTATAACATTAGGTAGGCAGTCAATAGACTGACCAAGTTAAGCCTTAAAAAACAGGGTAGGTCGGCGTACCGAGAAAAAAAAGAAAACAGGGTAGGTCGGCGTACCGAGTAAAAAAAGAAAACAGGGTAGGTCGGCGTACCGAGGAAAACAGGGTAGGTCGGCGTACCGAGGAAAACAGGGTAGGTCGGCGTACCGAGAAAAAAAAGAAAACAGGTTAGGTCGGCGTACCGAGAAAAAAAAGAAAACAGGGTAGGTCGGCGAACCGAGGAAAACAGGGTAGGTCGGCGTACCGAGAAAAAAAAAGAAAACAGGGTAGGTCGGCGAACCGAGGAAAACTTTTAGAGAAAACAACAATCCGGAGTAATTGTGAGCGCTCAAAATAAGAAAAAAGATAAATAAAAATATCTCATAATAGAATATAACATATAATATAATGATAGGAACAACTTAAGAAAATTCACTGTTGTTTTATTTACCAATGCACATTTTCTTTTCTTTTTTCTTTTTTGCTTTTTTCTTCTGCTTTGGCTGTTGTGGGTTCGTCTCCAACGGCAACACTGAGAACCTCCAGCCTGTATCCCTGTTTACCACAAGCCTGCTGCTCTCTGCTCTACATCCACCTTATCAACTGAAGACTACAAATCCTTTTCTGAAAGACGACTACTTTTATTACCCTGGATCTCAGAGAGCTGAACCAGAGGAGGAAGACGACATCGTTTGACACGCAACTAGACTCATAACTGGACTTTAGTATCCCTGGGCCAAACTGTGGGGATCCAATCTATCACTTTTGCTCCACGGTCACTAAATAGGAGCCACTATCTTCAACAGACTGCAAACAGCTCCGTATGGACCAGCTCTTCATTCAAGGAGGGGCCGCCATAAGAACAATTTGAGTGACTGTGATAGAAAACCTGTGCAACCGGAACAGAAACTAACAGACTGAGGCACAGTTGACCCTCCTCCAAAACTGCCACTAAACGGTTCAAACAGACTGCAAGTAACACACACACACACACAAAGTACATTTTAGAAACATATATTAGTTTTCTGATAATTTTTTATGTTTTACTCCGGTGAGTTGCTGGTCTCATGTTTGAATTGATATTCCTTTCTCATCAAATAACGGATATCCAGTAACTAAAACTCTCAATAACAGTTTGGTTAGGTTTTAATTAGCTTTCTCTGATAAACGGTATCTTAGCAAAATTTTCTATCTTTCTCTTATCTATAGATACCTTTCTTTAATGATGTGCTGCATTAGAGATCTCTGAGGATTATCTAATATAAAACAGGCCTGTTTCCTCACCTTATAATATATAACCTCCGGAGAGTTTTTTATTATTATATATATATATATATATATATATATATTTTTTTTTTTTTTATATCACCTAAGGTGTCTAAGAAAATTTGTAATGGTTTCCACTCTGGTGTTTTCCAATCCACTCTGTCTGTTTAACCATGAATGGTGGATGAGCAGGGAGACTGTAGATTTTTGTATTGCTCAAATAATTTGGTAACAAATTGGCAATAGTTACTTTTTCTTCTCCAAATTAAATGCTGTAATAACAGGACTGTCACATATTCTGCGCGTTTGTGATGGTTACTACACTGCTATCCCAGCATTGCTTAAGACACTGTGGGTGATTCTAATCTGACCCCTTTCGTACCCCCACCTTGTCATATCTGAAAATAATTAATTTCATAATTTTGCATTCAGTAAACAACACCTGAGGATGTCCCACCTCATAACAGTGTTGTAAAAATAAAATAAGGGGCCCCCTTTAATGCTTAAGCATTCCCACTTATTGTTGTTCACTTCAAATTTTTCTGACTCTAACTAGTCCCGCAGTTTTCAACCGATTTCAACAATTTTGGTATCAAAACGTTCAGCTTGTTCAGCAGAATTGTGCTATGTCTTTTGGTAAAGATATTTTTTGTAGTTTTCGCGATATTCTGCTTTTTCTGCGTTTTTTTTGTCCCATTGAAATGCATGTAGAATTCTTAGATTTCAGCAAAATTCAGCTAAAACTTTATCATCTTCGACCTTTAACTACTGCAGCATACTTTCAGCTAGAAACACCATTCAACTTTTAACATCTTTCCGTATCTTTCTGCTATTACTGTTTAACTCAGCTTTTTGCTAACTTTTATAGTTTTGCTTCAGTGAAGCTTCAAACTTTAAAAGAATTTTTAAAGATTCTCAGATTTATAATGGAAGTCTATGGACGGAATTCTTCAACTGCTAGAGTGCGTGCTCTAGCTTTTGAACTGTTCTGGTTTTTCCGAACAAATTCTTCTCACTCCCTCATTTTTCACTCAATTGAAATAAATTATACATCAAAACGTAGGGATTTTTGTCAGGATTCAGGAAATGTAACCCTCATTTGTGTGGCATGTACGGTTTTCCAACAGTTTGGCCCAGACCGCGAAGAAGTCCAGACTTCCCCAATAGAAATCCAATGAGAGACTTTCCAAAAATCACAGAAAGTGAAGCGCATTTCTCTCTGTCACTCACAGGTTCATTAAGCGTTGTCAAGGTAACCAAGCTTCAAAGGGATTTTGCCTCTGCCGCATTAAACAGCACATTTTAATCTAATGGAGGGAGACAACACTGATTTAACATTTGGAAATGGATACAATATGACTACTGGCCATGACCCTTCCCTTCACACGCAACCCCGATAGACTTTCAAAATAAGACTCCGGGGACCCTTCAAAATAAAAGCTCCTACATTAAACTCATATTTTTTTCCCCAGCATATGGCTCAACATTATGACCGAAACTCAACCACTTTTTTAAAAATGAGACTCTAGGAGTTTTTCAAAACACACCCCACAGCAAATTTCAAAATAAAAGCCTCCCATTGCCACTTCATCTACTGCCCTAATAACAGGGGAAAAAAGTGATTTAACGATTGGAAAGTCATCAAGTATCACTGCTGGGTCTGACCCTTTTCTCAACACACAACCCTGCTAGACTTTCAAAATAAGACTCCACTGACCCTACACAATAAAAGCCTCTATATTATACTCGCGTATTAATTGATGCAAATGGCTCAGCATTATGACCCAAACTCTACCAGCTTGTTTCTATTAGACTCTAGGGACCTTTTCAAAACATATCCCGGAGCGAATTTCACAATAAAAGTCTCCCATTTACGCTCTAATACAGCATCTATTCACCCAATAACATGGAAAACCAGTGATTTCATGGCACTTTTGGGGGAGTGTTGGTCTTGTGGTTAGGGCAGTGCGCTTGTGCTCTGAGAACGTTGCAAGTATCCGGTTCGATACCAACAGCCTCCACTCTGGGTTCCTGAATATCGACCCTTAACTCCACACTGCTCCCTGGGCGCCGCACGATGGCAGCCCACTGATCCCCAAGGGGATGGGTTAAATGAGGAAAATTTCTCCAATGTGATCAATTAGTATTTATTCTCTAGGCTGCAGTGTGAAATTTCAAATTCCTGGGTTTTTACATTGGGTGCACAATCAATGTTTCAGTTTTGTTGGAAATTTGCCATAAGCCATTTACGTATTTCTTGGTTTTGTGTTGTGAAATTTCTCGCTCTCCATTCAACCCTCCTCTTTTATCCGGGCTTGGGACCGGCAAAGTAACCTTAAAAGATACTCAGGCAGAGTTACTTTTTTTATTTTTTTTATTCTTTTATTTTTTCAAACTTTAAAAGAATGAGCGTGCAATTTTACAACAAAGTGAGCTTCCCTTAAATGGTAGAGCTAACTAACTTGTTGGTCAACAAAACAGATATGACACTGTTATGCTTGATGGTATTAGTGATCATCCCTGATCTCTAGTTTCCTGAGAAGGGTCTGGCTTTTCTCTACAGCCTTCAGCCTTTCTGCCTCACTTCTCTCCAAAGAGGCTCGTACCCTTATGACTTCTTGATTAAGTTCTTGACACAAAGCGCTGACGCTTTCTACATGATTAGAGATTTCAGTTTCTGCTTGGAGCCTCAAACTTTTCTCTTCTTAGAGCAACGTTTCCAGCTGCTGGATGTCATGTTGAAGTTTTTTCTGGTCGACCTCCTTGGATGTGCTCTGAGTTTCTTTTAGTTTCCGTTTTTCTGCCTGGAGCCCTACTTTCCTCTTTTCTTGAAGCTCTTCTTCCAGTTGTTGAATGTCCAGGTTAAACTATTGGATGTAATCTTGATGGTATTAGTGATCATCCCTGATCTCTAGTTTCCTGAGAAGGGTCTGGCTTTTCTCCACAGCCTTCAGCCTTTCTGCCTCACTTCTCTCCAAAGAGGCTCGTACCCTTATGACTTCTTGATTAAGTTCTTGACACAAAGCGCTGACGCTTTCTACATGATTAGAGATTTCAGTTTCTGCTTGAAGCCTCAAACTTTTCTCTTCTTAGAGCAACGTTTCCAGCTGCTGGATGTCATGTTGAAGTTTTTTCTGGTCGACCTCCTTGGATGTGCTCTGAGTTTCTTTTAGTTTCCGTTTTTCTGCCTGGAGCCCTACTTTCCTCTTTTCTTGAAGCTGTTCTTCCAGTTGTTGAATCTCCAGGTTAAACTATGGGATGTAATCTTGATGGTATTAGTGATCATCCCTGATCTCTAGTTTCCTGAGAAGGGTCTGGCTTTTCTCCACAGCCTTCAGCCTTTCTGCCTCACTTCTCTCCAAAGAGGCTCGTACCCTTATGACTTCTTGATTAAGTTCTTGACACAAAGCGCTGACGCTTTCTACATGATTAGAGATTTCAGTTTCTGCTTGGAGCCTCAATCTTTTCTCTTCTTAGAGCAACGTTTCCAGCTGCTGGATGTCATGTTGAAGTTTTTTCTGGTCGACCTCCTTGGATGTGCTCTGAGTTTCTTTTAGTTTCCGTTTTTCTGCCTGCAGCCCTACTTTCCTCTTTTCTTGAAGCTCTTCTTCCAGTTGTTGAATGTCCAGGTTAAACTATTGGATGTAATCTTGATGGTATTAGTGATCATCCCTGATCTCTAGTTTCCTGAGAAGGGTCTGGCTTTTCTCCACAGCCTTCAGCCTTTCTGCCTCACTTCTCTCCAAAGAGGCTCGTACCCTTATGACTTCTTGATTAAGTTCTTGACACAAAGCGCTGACGCTTTCTACATGATTAGAGATTTCAGTTTCTGCTTGGAGCCTCAAACTTTTCTCTTCTTAGAGCAACGTTTCCAGCTGCTGGATGTCATGTTGAAGTTTTTTCTGGTCGACCTCCTTGGATGTGCTCTGAGTTTCTTTTAGTTTCCGTTTTTCTGCCTGGAGCCCTACTTTCCTCTTTTCTTGAAGCTCTTCTTCCAGTTGTTGAATGTCCAGGTTAAACTATTGGATGTAATCTTGATGGTATTAGTGATCATCCCTGATCTCTAGTTTCCTGAGAAGGGTCTGGCTTTTCTCCACAGCCTTCAGCCTTTCTGCCTCACTTCTCTCCAAAGAGGCTCGTACCCTTATGACTTCTTGATTAAGTTCTTGACACAAAGCGCTGACGCTTTCTACATGATTAGAGATTTCAGTTTCTGCTTGGAGCCTCAAACTTTTCTCTTCTTAGAGCAACGTTTCCAGCTGCTGGATGTCATGTTGAAGTTTTTTCTGGTCAACCTCCTTGGATGTGCTCTGAGTTTCTTTTAGTTTCCGTTTTTCTGCCTGCAGCCCTACTTTCCTCTTTTCTTGAAGCTCTTCTTCCAGTTGTTGAATCTCCAGGTTTCCTTTCCTTCCATCCTCCTTGGATGTGCTCTGAGTTTCTTTTAGTTTCCGTTTTTCTGCCTGCAGCCCTACTTTCCTCTTTTCTTGAAGCTCTTCTTCCAGTTGTTAAATGTCCAAAGTTCCTTTCCTTCCATCCTCCTTGGATGTGCTCTGAGTTTCTTTTAGTTTCCTTTTTTCTGCCTGGAGCCCTACTTTCCTCTTTTGTTGAAGCTCTTCTTCCAGTTGTTGAATGTCCAGGTTAAACTATTGGATGTAATCTTGATGGTATTAGTGATCATCCCTGGTCTCTAGTTTCCTGAGAAGGGTCTGGCCTTTCTCCACAGCCTTCAGCCTTTCTGCCTCACTTCTCTCCAAAGAGGCTCGTACCCTTATGACTTCTTAATTAAGTTCTTGACACAAAGCGCTGACGCTTTCTACATGATTAGAGATTTCAGTTTCAGCTTGGAGCCTCAAACTTTTCTCTTCTTAGAGCAACGTTTCCAGCTGCTGGATGTCATGTTGAAGTTTTTTCTGGTCGACCTCCTTGGATGTGCTCTGAGTTTCTTTTAATTTCTGTTTTTCTGCCTGCAGCCCTACTTTCCTCTTTTCTTGAAGCTGTTCTTCCAGTTGTTGAATCTCCAGGTTAAACTATTGGATGTAATCTTGATGGTATTAGTGATCATCCCTGATCTCTAGTTTCCTGAGAAGGGTCTGGCTTTTCTCCACAGCCTTCAGCCTTTCTGCCTCACTTCTCTCCAAAGAGGCTCGTACCCTTATGACTTCTTGATTAAGTTCTTGACACAAAGAGCTGACGCTTTCTACATGATTAGAGATTTCAGTTTCAGCTTGGAGCCTCAAACTTTTCTCTTCTTAGAGCAATGTTTCCAGCTGCTGGATGTCATGTTGAAGTTTTTTCTGATCGGCCTCCTTGGATGTGCTCTGAGTTTCTTTTAGTTTCTGTTTTTCTGCCTGGAGCCCTACTTTCCTCTTTTCTTGAAGCTGTTCTTCCAGTTGTTGAATCTCCAGGTTAAACTACGGGATGTAATCTTGATGGTATTAGTGATCATCCCTGATCTCTAGTTTCCTGAGAAGGGTCTGGCTTTTCTCCACAGCCTTCAGCCTTTCTGCCTCACCTCTCTCCAAAGAGGCTTGTACCCTTATGACTTCTTGATTAAGTTCTTGACACAAAGCGCTGACGCTTTCTACATGATTAGAGATTTCAGTTTCTGCTTGAAGCCTCAATCTTTTCTCTTCTTAGAGCAACGTTTCCAGCTGCTGGATGTCATGTTGAAGTTTTTTCTGGTCGACCTCCTTGGATGTGCCCTGAGTTTCTTTTAGTTTCCGTTTTTCTGCCTGCAGCCCTACTTTCCTCTTTTCTTGAAGCTCTTCTTCCAGTTGTTAAATGTCCTGGTTTCCTTTCCTTCCATCCTCCTTGGATGTGCTCTGAGTTTCTTTTAGTTTCCGTTTTTCTGCCTGGAGCCCTACTTTCCTCTTTTCTTGAAGCTCTTCTTCCAGTTGTTGAATGTCCATGTTAAACTATTGGATGTAATCTTGATGGTATTAGTGATCATCCCTGATCTCTAGTTTCCTCAGAAGGGTCTGGCTTTTCTCCACAGCCTTCAGCCTGTCTGCCTCACTTCTCTCCAAAGAGGCTCGTACCCTTATGACTTCTTGATTAGGTTCTTGACACAAAGTGCTGACGCTTTCTACATGATTAGAGATTTCAGTTTCTGCTTGGAGCCTCAAACTTTTCTCTTCTTAGAGCAACGTTTCCAGCTGCTGGATGTCATGTTGAAGTTCTATTTCATCCCTACTGACCGCCCGAGGCGGTGCTTCAAGCACTGAATGATCATTCATGCGCATGCGCAGGTCGAGTATTAATGACAACAAAGTCAGCTGTGACCTGCCGGGGACCCACGTGACTCTATATAGTCACGTGGCACCCGGCAATCAATCCCTTTTGTTCTTCTCGCGCGCAGGTGTGTTGAGTACAGGAGTGTGGTCGTGTGAAGCTGGTTACTTCTGTGTATACCACTAGTTTCCTGTCTGCTTGTTACTGGTAGCCCCGTGACCGGGTTTGGTCGGAGCTGCGGGTAAGTCTCGCCCTCCAGGGGCTGCACAAGCTGCTTTCACCTTACCAGATCTGCGGTGACTGGTAAGTTTTCGTTCTTTTCTCAGCAGTAGTTTACTGTTCGCTTTGATTTGCCACGTTAATTTTGTGGCTCTTTTGACTCACGGTAGCGTTTCTGCTCGCGCTGAGTTGTTTTCAGTTTGTTTGCCTAAGCCCACCAGTAGCGTTTCTGCTCGCGTTGGGTTCTTCTATAGTTTGTTTATCTACACTCACCAGTGGCATTTCTGCTCGCGCTGAGTTGTTTTCAGTTTGTTTGCCTAAGCCCACCTGTAGCGTTTCTGCTCGCGTTGGGTTCTTCTATAGTTTGTTTGCCTGAACTCACCGGTAGCGTCTCTGCTCGCGTTGAGTTCTTCTACAGTTTGTTTATCTACACTCACCAGTGGCGTCTCTGCTCGTGCTGAGTTCATCTTTAGTTAATAGTCGACTTGCTAGTGGCGTTTCTGCTCACGCTGAGTTTGGAACCTCTACGGGGGTTTTCCTACAACGGAGTCGCCAGTAGCGTTTCCTGCTCGTGTTGAATTGTCCTTGGTGGCGGGCTGATCACGCCTTTCAGCAGTATGATGCTGGATAATTTATGTTGCTCGACCTGTCTGGCTCCACTTCAGCCCGATGACAGGCATGACTTGTGTCCCTCCT
The DNA here is from genome assembly GCF_016077235.1 of Cyprinodon tularosa. Lineage (NCBI taxonomy): Eukaryota > Metazoa > Chordata > Actinopteri > Cyprinodontiformes > Cyprinodontidae > Cyprinodon > Cyprinodon tularosa. The sequence continues at coordinate 10,611 of NW_024038785.1, forward strand.
GCCTCGGTGTGGAACATCTCCGGGAGGCGCTGTCAGATGACGCTTGCCCCAACTGTCGTGTCATGCCCCGGTCGGTCAGACTGGATCGGTTGGCTGCACTGGAGCAGCCTACCGACTGGGCGGGCGCTTCGCCGCGTGCTCATTTGCCGATGGAGAAAGCGGTGTGCAAACGATCTACTGTGGCTGCACCTTCGGTACCGACAAAGCGTGCTAGACGGACCGATGCAGGGAGGTTGTCCACGAGAGTGGATCATCTCACTACTGAGCTGGCCCAAATGAAAGCCCTCCTCCAGTCCTTTCAGACTGCTGGTGATCGTGGCACGGCTCTCCCTACCAAGCGGGATGAAACGTCAGTCAATGACGACGATGCTGTTTCTGTGGCGGCCTCTGGCACCCATTTCTGTGAGGACCTTCCGGAGCTGGGCTCCGGGGCCTCTGGGTCGGACTCCATTGCCTCCCAGGAGGATACGGGGGAGTCTGTGACATCCGCTATTCGAACGGCTCTTGCCCGTTTACAAATTAGTGTTCCTCAGGCCCAGCCTGCGGCTTCCAGTGCCTTCTTTAGGCGCAGTAGGTCAGAGACTGCCTTTGTGGTTCCTCCCTCGGCAGAGTATGTGCGGGAACTGCATGCTTGCTGGTCAGACACCAAGGCATTTTCATGTCTGACGACGGATGGCAGGGTCCTGGCAGCTATGCAGGAGGCACCCAAGGATGGCTTGGGGCAGATGCCAGCGGTGGAACCGGGCATTGCCTCTCTTATTATCCCGCCTGATGAGGCCTTGCGGCCCAATGCCCGTTGTCTGCGTCCTCAGTGCCGTATTACCGACGACCTTCTCTGCAAGGCCTATGACTCTGGGGCCCGCATGGGCCGGATTGGGAACTCTCTCTCCCATCTTATGCTGGCCCTGTCTTCCTCCTTGGAATCTGGTCTGCTGGATCATGCCACGCAAGGCCTGATTGATGCATCTCTGCAGGCCTTTGCTCTTATGACAAGGGAACTTGGACGCACACTCTCCACACTGGTTCATGCTCGCCGCCAGGTCTGGTTGGCGCAGTCACCACTAACTGAGCCTTGTAGGAGGACCCTCCGGGCCCTGCCTGTGGTCCCGGGGGAGCTTTTTGGTTCTGCGGCACTGGACGCCTTGGACCGTACAGCTCAGGCCTCTAGAACGAGGCAACAGCTGGCAGGGCTTCACAGACGTGATCGCCAGCCAGTAAGCACCTGGTCAGCTGCGGGTCCTTCACGGATGTCCTCAGTGCCTTCTCCTTCTCCCACTGAGCCCCAGGGTCTGTTACCAGGTCAGAGATCGGTCCAGAGACCTGCTCTAGATCGGAGGAACAGAGCTCGAGACCAGGCTGGGACAAGGTCCTTTCATCCCTTTCGAGCCGCGCAGTCTGGCCGGTCCATAAGGCATACAATGGCTAATGCATGGGCGCCGTCCACGCGAGCTGTCTATGCTAACAAGTGGACGTTCTTTGCGACCTAGTGCCGTGATAGAGGGCAGGACCCGGTGCAGTGTTCAGTCTCTGACATACTGACCTTCCTGCAGGCATTACTGGATCAAGGACGGTCTCCATCTACCTTAAAGGTGTATGTGGCTGCCATTTCCTGTTGGCATGTTGGGCTGAATGGTTGTTCTGTGGGCCGAGACAAGGATGTTGTACTGTTTTTAAGAGGTGCTCGGCGTTTGCACCCACCCAACCGCCCTGTGGCACCGGCGTGGGACCTTTCTCTTGTGCTTGAGGCTCTTCGGTCCCTCCCATTTGAGCCCCTGGCATCGGCAGACCTCAAATGGCTCTCACTGAAGACTGCGTCTTATGCCTTGCAGGACCGGCCACTGCCGGCGGGAGTGAAATGCCACTCTACAAGGGGCATGTCGACATCGTTTGCTGCTATGACTGGGGTGCCATTGGATGTTATATGCCGTGCGGCCTCCTGGAAATCACCTAGTACCTTTACTCGGTTCTACAGGGTGAATGTGGCTGCGCCCCATCCGCTTCAGGGAATCCTCGAGCAGCATGCCTCTACATCACATTAGGTGGGTGGTGTAGTCGTTGTTCCTTGAATGTTGCTGATTCCTCGTGACCTTGTTGATATGAGTCATCGAGTGCTTGAAGCAACGCCTCTGGCGGTCAGTAGGGATGAAATAGAACGAAAGTTACTACCGTAACTATGGTTCTATGAATCCCGCATGACCGCCAGAGTGCTTGGTCCCTCGGAATCTCTGCTTTCGCGAGAAGATTGAGGGATTGATTGCCGGGTGCCACGTGACTATATAGAGTCACGTGGGTCCCCGGCAGGTCACAGCTGACTTTGTTGTCATTAATACTCGAACTGCGTATGCACATGAATGATCATTCAGTGCTTGAAGCACCTCTTTTCTTGAAGCTGTTCGTTCAGTTGTTGAATGTCCAGGTTAAACTATTGGATGTAATCTTGATGGTATTAGTGATCATCCCTGATCTCTAGTTTCCTGAGAAGGGTCTGGCTTTTCTCTACAGCCTTCAGCCTTTCTGCCTCACTTCTCTCCAAAGAGGCTCGTACCCTTATGACTTCTTGATAAAGTTCTTGACACAAAGCGCTGACGCTTTCTACATGATTAGAGATTTCAGTTTCTGCTTGGAGCCTCAAACTTTTCTCTTCTTAGAGCAACGTTTCCAGCTGCTGGATGTCATGTTGAAGTTTTTTCTGGTCGACCTCCTTGGAAGTGCTCTGAGTTTCTTTTAGTTTCCGTTTTTCTGCCTGGAGCCCTACTTTCCTCTTTTCTTGAAGCTCTTCTTCCAGTTGTTGAATGTCCAGGTTAAACTATTGGATGTAATCTTGATGGTATTAGTGATCACCCCTGATCTCTAGTTTCCTGAGAAGGGTCTGGCTTTTCTTCACAGACTTCAGCCTTTCTGCCTCACTTCTCTCCAAAGAGGCTCGTACCCTTATGACTTCTTGATTAAGTTCTTGACACAAAGCGCTGACGCTTTCTACATGATTAGAGATTTCAGTTTCTGCTTGAAGCCTCAATCTTTTCTCTTCTTGGAGCAACGTGTCCAGCTGCTGGATGTCATGTTGAAGTTTTTTCTGGTCGACCTCCTTGGATGTGCTCTGAGTTTCTTTTAGTTTCCGTTTTTCTGCCTGGAGCCCTACTTTCCTCTTTTCTTGAAGCTGTTCTTCCAGTTGTTGAATGTCCAGGTTAAACTATTGGATGTAATCTTGATGGTATTAGTGATCATCCCTGATCTCTAGTTTCCTGAGAAGGGTCTGGCTTTTCTCCACAGCCTTCAGCCTTTCTGCCTCACTTCTCTCCAAAGAGGCTCGTACCCTTATGACTTCTTGATTAAGTTCTTGACACAAAGCGCTGACGCTTTCTACATGATTAGAGATTTCAGTTTCTGCTTGGAGCCTCAATCTTTTCTCTGCTTGGAGCAACGTTTCCAGCTGCTGGATGTCATGTTGAAGTTTTTTCTGTTCGACCTCCTTGGATGTGCTCTGAGTTTCTTTTAGTTTCCATTTTTCTGCCTGGAGCCCTACTTTGCTCTTTTCTTGAAGCTCTTCTTCCAGTTGTTTAATGTCCAGGTTCATTATGTCCAGGTCACCCAGTTTCACAGAAGCTGAACCCTCCTGAAATCTTTTCTCTATATCTTTTAGTTTGTTGAAGAGTATCTGTATGATCTCTGTAGCCTTCTGTTTTTCTGCCTCTACTTGGATTCGAAGATCTTTCTCTCTCTTAATATCTTTGTCCGTTTCTTCGATCAAAGCCTCTAACTGTTCAAAGGTTGTAGTCTCTGCTTTCAACCTCAGCTCTCTTTCTTTTTCTAGCTTTTCTTGCAGCTCTCTGATGGTATTATGCATCTCACGTCTCTCTGAAAACCCTTTGGACATCTCCAATTTTTGGAGTTTGTCGGAAAGTGCCTGTGTGATCTCCAGAGCTTCCAGTTTTTTATATTCACTTTCAAATCTGAGGTGCTTTTCTTTTTGAAGCTCTGTCTCAGCTTTGTCCAACTTCAGTTCAGCCAAACGCATTTCAAACTCGTGTTTAATGTTGAGGTGGAAAATTTGGTCTTCATATTTCAATTGTAAGTTAATGAGTTCCTTCTGGTGTTTCTCTTTGGTGTGGCAGCAGGTGGACCTCATCTGCGCTTGGATTTTGTCTTCAGCTTGCTGAAGTTTGTCCTTCAGCTCCATAATTTCCTGCTGCAAAGCCTCATTTTCTTGGCTCAGGACCTTGTTAAACTTTTGGAAGACGTTAGAAAGTTGATTGGCTCCAATATTCTCCATTGTCTTATTTTTAACAAGGTGCTGCTAAGTGAAACTGTTCTCTCAAGAATGGGTCTGGACTGTGCACTAGACTAGGCTTCTAGAATTACTTATAGAATTTTAGACTGATGATGTCATATCTATCACCATGGAAACAGTCACTGATCCCAGATCAGCCTTTCCACTGAATGGAACTTTGGTCACATGACTGCAACATAGCTAAAGATACAGGTGGATAAGACTGAGCAGATGGCATAGAACAAAGGTTCCACTTTTATATGGGACTAAGGACAACTTTAGCAGAGCTATTGGTTTTGATTGAACATAATAAAAAACTAATCCACTTCTATTATAAAGCAAAGTGACTGATGATGATATAGAAAAAAATATTCAAACATGAAAAGCATTTTAAATTGACAAACAAGTTATAGCAACACAATATTTTTTATATCCACAAAAGAATAAATAATCAAGTGGGAATGCATAGGTTTTCAACCAATTTCAACAATTTTTGTATCAAAATGCTCAGCTTGTTCAGGAGAATTCTGCTATGTCTTTTGGTGAAGATATTTTTTTTTTTGTTTTTCTCGATATTCAGCTTTTTCTGTTTTTTTGTCCCATTGAAATGCAATTAGAATTCTTAGATTTTAGCTAAATTCAGATAAAACTTCACCATATTTGACCTTTAACTACTTCAGCATACTTTCAGCTAGAAACACCATTCAACTTTTAAAATGTTTCCATATCTTTCTGCTATTACTGTTTAACTCAGCTTTATGCTAACTTTTACAGGTTTGCTTCAGTGAAGCTTCAAACGTTTAAATAATTTTTACAGATTTTCCAATTTATAATGGAGGTCTATGGACGGAATGTTCAGCTGCTAGAGTGTGGTCACTCTAGGATTTTCAAACATTTCACTCATGCCAAACAGCTTCAACTCACTCACTCATTTCTCACTCTATGTAGAAAAATTATACATCAAAACATAAGTATTTTTCTCAGGATTCAGAAAATATATTCCTCATTTGTGTGGGATTTACAGTTTTCCTACAGTTTGCCCTAGACCACGAAGAAGTCCACACTTCCCCAATAGAAATCCAATGAGAGACTTTCCAAAAATCACAGACAAAAATCCAAAACGACACATATTTTCGTATCGCTGCCATTGCTAAACTGTTATATGTACAAACATGAAACTTGGTATAGAACATCTTCAGACCCTACTAACACTTACATTGAAGGATTTTTTCAATATCATTTATAGTTTAGCTGTTTAGCTGACTTTTTCGGATATACGAAAACGTTGATTGTGAGAAAAATCCTCAGACTAGGAAAAAACACATTTTTACATCGTCACCATGGCCAAATAGTTTTTAGTAGGAACATGACATTTGGCATAATCGAAGCAGAGGGATGGCTGACACCCATAGTAAAAGAAGTTTTTGAATACCCTATACAGCTTTGGCTCACCACTTGTTTGTGGGGTTTTTCAGCACCTGGAAGCTCAGTGAACCTGAGGTGCGCATGTAATCAAATCAGACGAGAAGGTGGGACAAACCATTTTGTTTCTCTTCCCATTAGGGTTGTGAAAGAGCTACAGACATGAATGTTATCCCAATCGGACACAAGGGATAGCTGTCACTTAGACGGAAATCATTTTTTGGAAACCATTTACGGTTTTGGGTCACCACTGGTTTGTTTGGAGGGTTGGTTTGGCTTTTAAGAGCTCAGTTCTAACAAGAAGCTACATATTATTTAATGAGAGGAGCAGGTGTGACACACCTTTTTATTTCTCCTTCCCATTAAAGTTGTGAATGAGCGAGAGCCATGAAAGTTACTCCTGTTGGAGACAAAGGATAGCTGTCGCTTAGATTGAAATAATTTTTTAGATACCATTTACGGTTTGCCTTCAGCACTCATTTGTTCAGAGCTGTTTTTCCCATTCAAAAAAGCCTGAGAGCGAAGGAACAATAGTGCTACGCTTTTCTCTCTGTCACTGACAGGCTCTTTAAGCATCCTCAAGGTAACCAAGCTTCAAAGCGAATGCCTACCTCTGCCACTTTATACAGCACCATTAAATTAATGGAGGGAGACAACACTGATTTAACATTTGGAAAAGGATGCTATATGACTACTGGCATGACTCTTCCCTTGACACTCAACCCTGATAGACTTTCAAAATAAGACTCCACAGACCCTACAAAATAAAAGCCTCTACATTACACTCATATATTTGTTGCTGCATATGGCTCAACATTATGCCACAAACTCAACCCCTTTTTAGAAATTAGACCTTAGGGGGCTTTTCAAAACACACCCCACAGAGAATTTCAAAATAAAAGCCTCCCATTGCCAGGGAGGCAATGGGGAAAAGAGTGATTTAATGACTGGAAAGTCATCAAGTATCATTGCTGGGTCTGACCTTTTTCTCAACAAACAACCCTGCTAGACTCTCAAAATAAGACTGCAGGGACCCTACAAAATAAAAGCCTCTATATTATACCGGTGTATTAATTGATGCAAATGGCTCAGCATTGTGACTCAAACTCCACCAACTAGTTTCTATTAGACTCTAGGGACCTTTTCAAAACACACCCCAGAGCAAATTTCACGATAAAAGCCTCCCATTTACGCTCTAATACAGCATCTATTTACCCAATTACATGGAAAACCAGTGATTTCACATTTAGAAATGGATTCTATATCACTGCTGGGCATGACCCTTCCCTTGACACAAAGCCATGGTAGACTTTCAAAATAAGACTATGGGGACTGATAAAATAAAAGCCTCTTCCTTATGCACACTCATTTATTGTGCCGTATGGTTCATAGCTACGACCCGAACTCAACCAATTTCTTCAAATTACACTACCAAGGCCTGTTGACAACACACCTAAGTGCACATTTCTTAATGAAGCTCTAACGTTTCCACTGTAATAAAGCATCTGCTAACATCGTAAGCAGATGCTTTACTTCTCTCAACTTCCAGGTAAACAGATACTTTTGGACTTTTTCTTCTGGTTAATCAACTTTAAATGTTTTGCTTTTAAGATGAGTGTGGTTTTGCCATTATTTTGCCAAATGATTCTATCCTACAAAACTTCAGATGATTCTACTGGTTTCTGGTGTTTAAAGTTTCTGATTACTTCCTATCACATTTTGATATGTTCTTCAGCTAATTTGTGCCTCTTTTACGTTATACAGTTTCTTTAGCTAAATTTTTCTTTTCTCATTCAGCATAAAAAAGCATTCCCACTTTGCTGTTTCTCAGAAACAGCTTTTTCTATTCTTAATGCTTAAGCATTCCCACTTATTTTTTTTCTGTTTTTCTTTATTATTGTGTGAATGCTGTAGGCATTCACACTATTGAGATCCTGTTGCTTAAGCATTCCCACTTATTGTTTTTCTGTTTTTCTTTATTATTATTTTTCCGTACGTTTTTGGTCGTTAAACTACTTCAACAGTTTTCAGCCGACTTAAACAAATTTGGTATCAAAACGTTCAGCTCGTTCAGGAGACTTCTGCTATATCTTTTGGTAAAGATATTTCTGTTAGTTTTCGCGATATTCAGCTTTTTCTGCAATATTTGGCCCCATTGAAATGCATGTAGAATTCTCAGATTTCAGCAAAATTCAGCTAAAACTTCAAATACTTTGAGCTTTAACTACTTCAGCATACTTTCAGCTAGAAACACCATTCAACTTTTAAAATGTTTCTGCATCTTTCTGCTATTACTGTTTAACTCAGCTTTTTGCTAACTTTTATAGTTTTGCTTCAGTGAAGCTTCAAACTTAAAAAGAAATTTTAACGATTTTCAGATTTATAATGGAAGTCTATGGACGGAATTCTTCAACTGTCAGAGTGCGTGCTCTAGCTTTTGAGCTGTTCTGGTTTTTCCGAACAAATTCTTCTCACTCCCTCATTTTTCACTCAATTTAAATAAATTTTACATCAAAACGTAGGGATTTTTGTCAGGATTCAGGAAATGTAACCCTCATTTGTGTGGCATTTACGGTTTTCCGATAGTTTGGCCCAGACCATGAAGAAGTCCACACTTCCCCAATAGAAATCCAATGAGAGATTTTCCAAAAATCACAGACAAAATCCAAAACGATACATATTTTCGTATCGCTCCCATTTATTAACTATTTGATGTACTAACATGAAACTTGGTATACAACATCTTCAGAACCTTCTAGCACTCACATTGAAGGAATTTCTTCAATATCATTTATGGTTTAGCTGTTTAGCTGACTTGTTCGGGCATAGGAAAACGCTGATTCTGAGAAAAATACTCAAACTCAGAAAATGCAAATTTTTACATCGTCACCGTGGCCAAATAATTTTTAGTAGAAACATGAAAGTTGGCACAGTCGAAGCCCAAGGATGGCTGACGCCAACAGTGAAAAAATTTTTGAATACCTTTTACGGTTTTGGCTCACCGCTCGTTTGTTCGCAGGGGAAGTTTTGCTTTAGGGAGTTCTGTTCTACCATGGAACTCCATGTTATTTAATGAGACCAGCAGGATTTACAAACCTTTATATTTCTCCTTCCCATTAAGGCTGTGAATGAGCTACAGCCATGAACATTATCCCAATTGGAGACAAAGGATAGCTGTTGCTTAGACTGAAAGAATTTTTTAGATACCATTTACGGTTTGTCTTCAGCACTCGTTTGTTCTGAGCTGATAATCCCATTCAATAAAGCCTGAGAGGAAAGGAACGAAAGTGATGCGCATTTCTCTCTTTCACTGACAGGCTCATTAAGCGTTGTCAAGGTAACCGAGCTTCAAAGGGATTTTACCTCTGCCACTTTAAACAGCACATTTTAATCTAATGGAGGGAGACAACACTGATTTAACATTTGGAAATGGATACAATATGACTACTGGCCATGACCCTTCCCTTCACACACAATCCTGATAGACTTTCAAAATAAGACTCCGGGGACCCTTCAAAATAAAAGCTCCTTCATTAAACTCATATTTTTTTCCCAGCCTATGGCTGAACATCATAACCCAAACTCAACCACTTTTTTTTTTAATTACACTTAAGGGGGGTTTTCAAAACACACCCCACAGCAAATTTCAAAATAAAAGCCCCCCACAGCCACTTCATCTCCTTTCCTAATAACAGTGGAAAAGAGTGATTTAATGATTGGAAAGTCATCAAGTATCATTGCTTGGTCTGACCCTTTTCTCAACACACAACCCTGCTAGACTTTCAAAATAAGACTCCAGTGACCCTACAAAATAAAAGCCTCTATGTTATACTCGTGCAGTAATTGATGCAAATGGCTCAGCATTATGACCCAAACTCTACCAGCTTGTTTCTATTAGACTCTAGGAACCTTTTCAAAACATACCCCAGAGCGAATTTCACAATAAAAGTCTCCCATTTACGCTCTAATGCAGCATTTATTCACCCAATAACATGGAAAACCAGTGATTTCATATTTAGAAATGGATGCTATATCACTGCTGGGCATGACCCTTCCCTTGACACACATACATGATGGACTTTTGAAATAAGACTAAAGGAACTCTAAAAAATAAAAGGCTCTTCCTTACACACACTCATTCATTGTGCCGTATGGCTCGTAGCTATGACCCAAAGTCAACCAATTTCTTCAAAATACACTACCAAGGCCTGTTGACCACACACCTCAGTGCATATTTCTGTAACGTACAGGATTTTGGACCCAGGAAACAACTCAGAACGGTAAGCAGAATGCAACAGTTTTTATTTATAATGGAAGGCGAGGGGAGCGTACAGGCGGCTCTCGGTCAGGAAATCCCCTGTGGCGGAGACAACAGGTTAGTGATCAGCAATCAGAGAGCTAGAGAGGAACTGGGGCTGGATCACTAACCTGTTACTGGGTCGCAGGGTGGGCGATTAGCACCGCTTAGGGTCCGGGGCAGGAGTCCGATCGATGAAGGGGCTTGTGGAAACGGTGGCCGTTGAGCGGCGGATGGTCAGCTGAGGGCTTAGGCCGATGAGCTCCAGAGGCAGTTCGTTTGTGGATTCAGAGACGGGGTCCAAGCGAAGGTACAGAGGGGCAATCCAAAAGAGAGGTCCAGGTCCGTTCGAGGGTCCGTTTACTGGTTTGGATTCAGAGCAGGCAGTCAGAATCAGATAAGGGGTTTGGCAGGCTCGGAGAGAAAAAAGGCAAAAACAGGTCAGGTAACAGGTAGGCAGGCAAAAAGTAGAAGAGCTGGAAGGTACTCAAAAGATGGTTTGAGACGATCTGGCACTGGGAACAGATCCAAATGAGCTATATATAGAGGTGGGACCAATTAGAGATAATTGCAGGCAGGGTGGAGTGAGCAGGTGTGAGGAGTTGGAGATTAAGCCAGCACCAGTGCCGAGATCGTCACAGAGCCCCCCCCCTAAAGGGCGGATACCAGACGCCCCAGGCTGGTCAGGGTGGGTACTGTGGAAATCCCTGACGAGAGATTTGTCCAGGATGTACCGGGAAGGTACCCACTGCCGCTCCTCCGGACCATAGCCCTCCCAGTCAATGAGATACTGAAGACCCTTCCCCCACTTCCTGGACCTAAGAATGGGCCTCACCGTGTAGGCTGGGGAACCATCAACCAGACGGGCGGGAGGCGGGGGCCTGGAGGTGGGCACAAGGCAGGAGGTCTTGACAGGCTTAACCCGGGACACATGGAACGTAGGGTGAATCCTCATTGACGGTGGAAGGCGCAGACGGACCGCCACCGGGTTGATGACCTTGGAGACGGGGAAGGGGCCAATGAACCGAGGAGCCAGCTTCCTGCTCTCTACCTTGAGGGGAAGATCCCTGGTGGAAAGCCAAACTCTATCCCCAGGCTGATACAGAGGGGCCGGAATCCGTCGGCGATTGGCTGCCCGTACCTGAGAATGTAAGGAGGTAAGTATAGCCCTCCTAGCCCTTCTCCAGGCACGTTGGCACCTTAGTGCAGAAAGGCGGGCAGACGGGACCCTGGCCTCCCTCTCCATGACGGAAAACACTGGCGGCTGGAAGCCGTACACAACAAAGAAGGGAGAGAGCCCGGTGGAACTGGAGGGTGTGGAGTTGATGGCATGCTCCACCCGAGGCAGATTTTGGGACCAAGTAGTGGGGTCAGAATCACATAGAAGGCGAAGTTTAGCTTCGACCTCCTGATTGAGTCTCTCCGTTTGACCGTCGGTCTGGGGGTGAAAACCAGAGGAGAGGTTGACTGAGATCCCCAGTAAAGAGCAGAATTCCTGCCAGTAAACGGCCACAAACTGAGGACCCCCTGTTCTGTAGACAATGTAGGAGGAGGCCATGCAGCCAGGAAAACCTCCCTCCCCAGGATGAAGGCTCAATCTCCTTAGCGAGGGGAGTTTAGCTAAGGGGACCAAGTGGACCAATACTAGAAAAAAGCGGTCCACAATGTAAGGATTACGGAATTTTGCCCTTAGAAAGTGGGGGGGGGGGGGGGGGGGGGGGGGGGGGGGGGGGGGGGGGGGGGGGGGGGGGAAAGGGGGACACGGGAGGCCCAAGTGACAAAGTCCATTGACAAACTAGACCAGGGCCCGGGAGGGAACAGGCAGAGCCGAGATGGCCCTGACGGGGGACGACGGAGACTTTGGCTGGGCAACAGACGGGTGAAGGCCGAGACAAAGTCCTTGACATCCCTGGTCAGGGTGGGCCATCCACAAAAAACGGGAGCAAACAATATTTAAGGACTTTGATAAAGCCAGGGTGGCAAAACAGTCGGGAGCCAGAGACAGAAACTCGAGACCTCTACCCACGAAGAGAATCAGGAACACAAAAGACTGTTTTCGGGGCAGGCCTCCAGGAAATAGTTCACCCCAACCAGGGAGTCCTCTAACCTCTTGTCCAGACCGAGCCGAGTAAACACCAAATCGAACCGAGTCAGGAAAGAATATAAGTCCCTGATGCCGATCATCCGTAAAACACGCCTCTTCCCACTCAAAATTCGAGAGAGGGAATCAGTGCTTGACATTTCTTGGAACCAGGCCTGTAAGAAGAGTGAAAAGTGAAACCGACTAAAAAAAAAAAGGGTCCACCTGGCTTGTCTGGGTCGAGCCGTCTATGGCGCGTCCTGAGATAACTCCCGATTCTCCGATGGTCTGTCCACGACAAGAAAAGGCAGGTTTAAAGATCCCTCCACCAGTGCCATGCCACTCCTCTCCAATGCCAGTCTTACTGCCCAAGCAGCCATTCCCGGTACGCCCACATCATAGTCATAATCCAGCTGGAACAGCTTCCTGGAAAAGAAGTCACATGGGTGAACTTCTGCCTTCTTCTTGTCCTCTGGCCGAAACGAGAGGATGCCCCAACACCCACACTGTATGGCATCAAACCTCAACATGAAACTGCCTTCCCAGGGTCACAGGAGGATACTAAACCCAGGGCAGAGGTAAACAGGAGGCTTTAGTTTGTGAAAAGCCTGGTCCTCCTTTTTCATTCCAGGTTTGAACCTTGCTTAAAAACTGAGGTCAGGGGAACATGGGAGAGGGGCATCGACTACGGCTATAATTTCCAATAAACCTTCTGTAAAAGTTGGCGACAGCCAAGAAACCGCCTGAATGCTGCTTTTTTTGCGGATCTGCTCGGAATTTGGTGTGGGCCATTTTTCTTGACTGACCGACCTTAGCAGGATCCATGGCCATCCGCCAAGGGGTACAGGACCAACCCAAAAAGGCAATGGGGGGGGGTGGTAGTCACACACATGAAAAAAAACCACACTTCTCCGCCTTTGACATATAACTGATTCTGTAAAAGTCGAAACAGCAGAACAGAGCTGTCACGTGTTTTGTCTACCTGGGCAATGGGTCTTTGAGTAAATTCAGTATGTCCGTCAAAGGTAAACAAAGACGAACGCTTCCCAATCATATCCCTGAAGGACTTCATTCACAAGTTCTGGAAGACACGGGTGCATTTGTGAGACCAAAGGGAATTACCAGGTACTCATAATAATACCCGTTGGAGGTGTTAAGAAGCTGTCTTCCACTCATCCCCCCTCCCTTATCCGGAACCAGTTGATAGGCGTTTCTAAGATCCAACTTAGTGAACAATTTTAGCCCCCCTGACCTGATCGAATAGCCGTTGTTCATCAGAGGAATAGGTACATACGGTTCTTAACCGAGATGTCATTTCAGCCCCCTGTAGCCTCAATTGCAGGGAACGGCAGTGCACCACCTTCTTCCCCACAAAAAATAAAAAAAAAACCCCCGCGCCCAGCAGGCGAGGAGGTGTGGGCGGATAATACTCTGCCCTCAGAGAATCCTCAAAATACTATCTGCATGGCCTCAACTCAGGGGGAGATAAAAGAGAAAAAAAGGCGGCCACCTAGGGGGGAGAGTGGTTCCAGGGGAGCAGGTCGATGCAACAATTCAAGAAGGGAGCGGTGAGGAGGCAAACTAGTGGATTATGAGGCTTTATTAAACACCTCCTAAGGTCGTGATACTCAGAGGGAAAAACCGGAAAGGTCAGGGTAAGCTCTCCTCAGGCTTACCCTCACAGTGGTGACTGGGGAGGTTGGGCCGACCTCAAACCCAGGAGGGCAGAACAGGAAGAAGCCCAGCCAGTAACCACCCCCCCTCTCCGCCATCTAAATAAGACAGGGTTGTTTTCATGAAGCCAGGGTGCTGCCTCAAGACAATGGGGACCTGAGGAGAGTTAATGATCATAAATTTGATGACTTCGCTGTGATATACCTCCACTCAGGAAGCCCGACATGTTCGGAACCAGCATATGAGTGATGGCGCAACTATATGGCCGTCCAGTGCTAGGAAGCTGTGAGAAGACGGGACTGGAAGAAGCAGGATGTTAATTCTCTTGGCCAGTCCTTTCATCCATCCATAACAACTACGGTATGGCACGCCCAGAATCAATAAAGACAGACAGGTCATGATTCTGTCAGAGACAGAAATAGTAGACAGGTATCAGAAACATCGAGAGAGACCGTAGACCCTGGTAAATGAACTCAGATCAAACAAACAGAAATCACATAGGGATCTCCCCCCCCCTAGCTGAAGTCTGCCGCTTTTAAAACGGGACAAAAAGGTTGGTTTGGCTCGGTGGGGATCCCCTCTCCTCCACAGTAGAGGACAGAGGGTTTTAAATGTTGGAAACCTTGTGCGGCAACCGGCTCTTTTCAATAGTGGAAAGTCTAGTTTTCCTCCCCAAACTGCCATAGGGCCCTTCAGTGTCCTGGCCCCCAGAAAACCTGAGGGGGGGCGGGCAGCCGCCCTTGCCCCTGATTAAGGGGGGAGGGAACGAAAAGATGGTTCGGGAAAAAGTTGATGCGGGCGTTTCCCCCTCCACCGATTCCATCTGAAAACGGAGAATCATGCCCGGGGGGGTAAAGCTTTTAAGTCCCCTACTAGTTCTGCTTCAGGTTTTTTCTAGGGGTAATCTTCTTGTTAGCGAGCTTCCCATACTTTTTAAATATTCCCTATCATTTCAAAACCCAGGTGATAAAGCAACATCCAATGAAGGGCGGGGCCCCTCCCGAGTTTTTTCCCACGGGGGGACCCCCATTTTTCGGCCGCTAAAAAAGGGGTGAAAGTTAATGAATGTAATTGCAGAAACTGGCCCCACCCTGGTCCCCCCCACACTCCCCTTTGTCTCAGAGAGGACAATAAAGGCCCCCCCCTAGTGGTAAAACTCCCATGCTTTGGCCAATAATTAGGGCCCCTGAAACACTCTAAAAATAACGCTCCCCCTGGGTGGAGAACCTCCAAATTAATACGAGTTGGCCAATAAATGGGGAAAGGTCCCCCCCCCGTTCAATGGCCACTCAGAGGTTTCCCCCCCAAATAAGTCCCCCCCCTCCGAGCTTTTTAAAAAAAAAAAAAAAAACCAGTGAAAAAGAAGGGAAAATTAAACAATACAACTCTTTTGAAACGCCTCGCATGGGGTAGGAGGAGAGGTTTTTGCAGTTTTCAAATACATGAAAAATCCAATTGTATGTTTTTTTATTCCCCACCCCCCCCCCGCCCCCAAGACCCCCCCCCCCGGCCACCGCGCCCCCCCCCGCCACCCCCCCCGCCCCCCCCACATTTCGCCTTACCCCCCTCCCCCCCCCCCCCGGCCCCCCCAAGGGTCCCCCTTATGATGTCCCCCCCCCAAAGATTCCATCACCCCGCGTTAAAAGATTTTTTTATTCCACCCCACCACCTCCACCCCCCCGCCCCCCACCCGCCCCACCCCCACCCCCCACCCCCCACCACTGCCCCCCGGCCCCTCCCCCCCCCACAGCCCTTAGTATTCCCCTAACCCCCCCCCCCCAACCGGGCGCCCACCCCCCGCCAAGTTTTATTATCCCCCCTCCACAGGTCTACCCCCCACCGGCCCCCACCACCCCCCCCACCTCACCCCCACCCCCCGTAATATTATTAGTATCCCCCCCCCCCCCCAGCGGCCCCCCCCCCACCTCCCCCCCCCGCCCCCCCGAGCCTGGGAAGTCCAAGAATTAACCCCCCCGCCATCCCCCAGCCCCGCCCCACCCCCGCCCCGCCCACCCCCCATTATAAGTGTATTGTTATAAGTCCCGGCTTAATATTCCCCCCATCCCCCACCCCCCCCCCGCCGCCCCCCACTCCATTTTTGTAATGTAACCCCCCTCCCCCAACATAACCAGGCCCACCACCCCCTCCGCTTTAGTATTCAGCCCTACCCCCAACACCCCCCCGCCCCCGGCCCCTTTTGTTCCCCCGCCCAATCGCCCCCGCCGTTTTTTAATTTTACCGCCCCCCCCCCCACTGCTTCCCCTATTATTTCCCACCCCAAACACACCCCATTGTTTTTTTGTTTGGGGGGGGGGGGCAAACCCTCCCCCCCCACCCTCCCACCCCACCCCCACCATTGGGTTAGAGAAAACAGCCCCGACAATGCAGCTCGGGATCTGCCCCCACCATAAAGACCCTCTTGGCCGGAGTTCCCCCAGGAACCCGCGGTTCCAGGGAATGAAACCGTCACCAAGAAGTGTGCCACGTGACGCGGAAAATCAGGAAACTGGTTTTGGCCGAGGAAGTTGGGTGGGGTCCTGGGTGGGGGAAAAAAGCTGGTGTACGAAGATGGTGTAAAAAATTTTTCGTTCCAACAGTCCCGGATTCCTACGGTCTGAAAATGGAAAATAAAATGATTTTTTTTTCCAACGCCCGGCCCCCGCCCACTGAACCGAACATGGTTGGGCAATGGGTTCCCCATGTTATGGCCCAGGATCCGTAAACTGGTAACGTACCAGAGAAAAAAATTTTTGGACGCCCAGGAAAACAACTCAGAAACGGTAAACGCCAAGAAATGGCAACAGTTTTTTTTTTAAATTTTATCATGGAATAAGGCGTGAGGGGGAAGGCGGTACAGGCCCGGCTCTTCGGTCCCAGGAAATCCCCTTGTAAGCCGGAGACAACAGGTTAAGTGAAATCAGCAAATCAAAGAGCTAGAAGGAAAACTTAGGCGGGCCTGGGAATCACTACTTTTAACCTGTTTTAAATCTTCAACTGGGGTCCCGCCCCCCCCCCGCAGGGTTGGTGGGCGAAATTAAGGCAACAACCCGCTTAGGGTCCGGTGGGCATGAGTCCCCGATCGATGGGAAGGGGCTTGGTTTTTGGAAAACGGTTTGGGCCCCCCGTTGAGCCGGTCACGGATGGATACAGCTGTCGTGGGCCCCCCTTCATGGGGGCACCCCGTAATAGGATACTACCAGAGTGCCAGTTCCGTTTTTTGTTGGGAATTTAACAAGAGACCGGGGTCCAAGCGAATAGGTAAACAGAGTGGGCAAATACCCCAAAAAAAGAGAGGTCCCCAGGTTTCCGTTCGAGGGGGTCCTTTTTTTTTACTGGTTTTTGGGGAAAAGATTCCAGAAAAGCAGGGCGTCCCCAGAATCCAGATAAAGGTGGTGTTTGGACAGGCTCGGATAGAAAAAAGGCCAAAAACAGGTCAAGGTCATAAAAAACAAGTGGTAGGCAGGCAAAAAAAGGGTTAGAAATGATCTGGAAGGTAAAAACTCAAAAAAAGAAAGGTTTTTTGGAGGAGACGATCTTGGCACTTGGGAAACCAGATCCAAAAAAAAGAAAAGCAATTTAATAATAATATAAGAGGTGGTACACCAATTAGATGGAATAAAATTGCCCGGCCAAGGGAGTGGAGGTGGGAGAAGCAATGTGGGTGGAGGAGTTTTTGGGAGATTAAAGCCCTAGCACCCATTGCCCGAGAAATTCGTTCCCCACAATTTCTTAATCAGGTTCTAAGATTTACACTGTAATAAAGCATCTGCTAACCTCGTAACATGCAGCCTAGGTTTTTTTGATAAATTCAGCTCCTTAAGTGGTATTGGTTCTCTTTCTATAAGCTTCTCTCTCTATCCTTACTCTGCTTCTCATGGTCAGTCTTGCACATAGGTTTTTAGATTTTCAATCCTCTAAAGATGACACTCTTTTCTCTATGCTGATCAACCAACACATTTTAAATCATTTCAAATTTTTTTGCCAAGTCTTGACATTTCCACATATGATTTCAAAATTTTGATACTTATTCAATAGCATCTTCCTCAACATTTTACTTCCCATCCTTAAGCTACTACTATTTTCTTCAACCAGATAAGATTCAAGTTTTTCTTTGTCATTTCTTTTCTAATTCAGCTAATTTCATACTTTTCAGCCTATGTTGTGAACTTTGGCTTCATTCTGCTCTCTTTCTGGACAGGAATTAAGCTTTTCTGTTTGCTGCTAATTCATCTGACATGTTTCTGGAAAGTAGATGCCCCCCCTTAAAAATTTCTTTAGAACTTTTTCTAGAAACTTGGGAGACATTACATTTAGACCCTTCTAGTGCCCACATTTAAGAATTTTTTGATATCATGTATGGTTTGGCTCTGCAGCTTTTAAGATGAGTCTGTTTCTGCCATTTTGCTGCAAAAAGATTGTACCCTACAAAATCTTCCGATGATTCAATTGTTTTCTGCAGTTTGAAATTTCTGAAGACTTCCTATCACATGTTCATATGTTCCTCAGCTAATTTGTGCTTCTTTTCCTTCTTGCAGTTTCTTTTGCTAATTTTTATTATTTCGTTCAGCAAAAAAAGCATTCCCACTTTGCTGTTTCTGCGAAACAGCTTTTTCTAGTTATTCCTTCTTTTTTCTTAAATCTTCATCATTCCTTTTAAGCTGATTTATGAGGCTGAACTATTTACTTAGTTGTCTGCCAAAAACCTGTGAACTGCAGGGCTGCTAAAGACCCTGCTGCATGCCCCCACCTTTTGCTAAAATAAGGTCCTTTGTTATCCGAACTGGACAAATGGAACTTTTAAACTTTACTTTTTTCCTTCTTTTTCTGGTAACCTAAAATATTTTTTCCATCATTTTTGTGTTTTGACCCATGGGGGACCATGCGTCAAAAGGGAGGACTAGGAAATGGATGGATAAAAATTGATTAACAGTAAATTTTTCTCAAATAGCAACAAGGTTTTGTAAAGTTTGCTTAATTTGTGCAAGTCACAACATTTCTAAAGGATAGAAAATGATGGGCCAGGGAGCTCACAAAAACAATTGATGCTCCATTTCAACATCTAATGATAGATTTTATTGAACTAACTCCATGTGAAGGAAAGAAATATTGCTCAGTGATTTAGATATGTTCTCAAGATGGATTGAAGGCTAACATTTTGTACATGAAATATTCCAACACATTTAATGTTAACCTAATGAGGCATTGTGTCTATCATCCACAGAACGGAGGAGCTGCTGAAAGAGAAATTAGATCTGTGAAGAAACGGGTCTGAATTGGGTCTAGACACTACAAATTGCTTTGATGCGCATGCGCCGCCGTAAAAAAAAAAGAAAAAAAATCTAACCTAAATCATTTTGAAATTCTCTTTGCAGGACTGCCAGAGACTCATACAACATCTACACTTACATATGATGATATAATGCTTAATTACTTAATTTAACTTACAGCCCGGCTAAAGGAAGTGGAGACCAGATACAGAGAGGACTCCCTGCACCAGTTACTAACACATTCCATGATTTACAGCCAGGAGATTTTGTCTTTATAAGAAATTGCAGGAGGAAGATTGGAGATCCTGGAGGGGGATGGGTCCATTCCAGTTGTTGCTGACCACCTGCACAGCAGTAAACGTCGCAGAGAGAACCAAGTGGGTCCATGCCTCTGACTCCAAGAAGTTCATCGGCAGAGTACCAGACCAGGCTAAAGAAGCAGACGAATATAGCTCATCCGAGGAACTAAAGAAACAGACGAATACAGCTCAACTGGGGAGCTACATCAAACACTTCCATCAGGAACCTTCATCAAGCACTTTGGGTTTTTCTAAGCTGCCACCTATTTCAACCTACTCAGTAGGAGCCATCCTAGCTGAGGCAGCATTAAGAAGCATGCCTGCAAGATACCACAGTGGCTAAAAGCTGCTATAATGTGCTGGATATTCCTCCTGGGGTGTTTGCTCCTTACACTCTTCTTCTGATGGCCGTTGTGCACTAGCAGCTATCCAAGATCCACAGGCAGTGAGACTGGGGAACTGGGTGCTCATCAGTCATCAGAGAGACAAGCTGGGCGAGTCCAATGTGGAAATGACCATTCCAAGTGCTCCTGACCACGCCTACAGCTGGGAAGATTGCAGAAAGACCATCCTGGATTCACCTCAGCCACTGCAAGTTACAGAGAGTGTTAAACAGCTGAGGCTGGAACAGTGGGGAAGTCCGACTACAAAGGGGTTTGGTTTTTTAGGGCTACTCGTCTCAACGTCGGTAAATAAATCAACTGATCCCTGTTCTTTAGAAGTCCTGGGTAAAATTAACATCTCTGCCAAAGTAGCAAAGATGGGGTTCCCATGGAGATGGGGCTTCTTTTGCGTTGTTGCTGTTGCGTGCAGTATCTGTTTCAGTCCAGAGGTGTACCAGATGAATATAAACTAGATGATCAGGTTGCTACAGAATTTGAATCAACAATTTGCTGGTGGTTAATTATTAAAAAAAAAATGAATTAATTATACACATTATAATGTTCATAAATTAGGTAACTAGACTCAAAGTGGTTTTGAAGCTGTACACGGACAACTGGATGTCTATGTTTGGACAGTATAAAATCCTGGTATCATCTGTCTTTTTATCTGGTGCTGTTTTGCTGCCATATTGAACCTTGGTGGATGTTGCTGCAATCCCTGCATAATAGCTTTGATCCAAAGATTAATAACTACAACTATAACCCCATTACAGCAAGATGTGCACACCCTAATGTACAATGAAGAATCTGATTCTACCAAACCCCTGTTGGAGGATGAATCTGTTGAAGCACCGATGTTCGTCCTGATCATTCTTATTGTTTTTGCTATTATTTTACTCATTTATATTTCTATGTATTTTATATTATTTACAATTTTTTACTCTGTAGTCGGTCTCACCTCAACGCATGGTTCTGGTTCTGGAACCAGTCTCCTTGAGAGGGGCTGGACATACTTCCACTCTGGAGTTGCCCACGGTGAGAGGCGCCGGGCAGGAGTGGGCATACTTGTTGCCCCCCATCTCGGCGCCTGTACGTTGGGGTTTACCCCAGTGAACGAGAGGGTAGCCTCCCTCCGCCTACGGGTGGGGGGACGGGTTCTGACTGTTGTCTGTGCTTACGGGCCGAAGAACAGTTCAGATTACCCACCCTTCTTGGAGTGCTTAGAGGGGGTACTGGAGGGTGCCCCTCCTGGGGACTCCCTTGTTCTGCTGGGAGACTTCAACGCTCACGTGGGCAATGACAGTGAGACCTGGAGGGGCGTGGTTGGGAGGAATGGCCGCCCTGATCTGAACTCGAGTGGTGTTCTGTTGTTGGACTTCTGTGCTCGTCATGGATTGCCCATAACGAACACCATGTTCAAGCATAAGGGTGTCCATATGTGCACATGGCACCAGGACACCCTAGGCCGCAGTTCGATGATCGACTTTGTCATCGTTTCATCGGACTTGCGGCCGTATGTCTTGGACACTCGGGTGAAGAGAGGTGCTGAGCTTTCCACTGACCACTACCTGGTGGTGAGTTGGCTCCGGTGGTGGGGGAGGATGCCGGTCAGACCTGGCAGGCCCAAACGTGTTGTGAGGGTCTGCTGGGAACGTCTGGCGGTGTCCCCTGTTAGGCGGAGCTTTAACTCCCATCTCCGGCAGAACTTCGAACACATCCCGGGGGAGGTGGGGGACATTGAGTCCGAGTGGACCATGTTCCGTTCCTCCATTGTCGAGGCGGCTTATCTGAGCTGCGGCCGCAAGGTTGTCGGTGCCTGTCGTGGCGGCAACCCTCGAACCCGTTGGTGGACACCTCCGGTGAGGGATGCTGTCAGGTTGAAGAAGGAGGCCTATCGGGCCTTTTTGGCCTGTGGGACTCCGGAATCAGCTGATGGGTACCGGTGGGCGAAGCGGCATGCGGCTCGGATGGTTGCTGAGGCAAAAACTCGGGTGTGGGAGGAAATTGGAGAGGCCATGGAGAAAGACTTCCGCACGGCTCCGAAGCGATTCTGGTCCGCCATCCGGCGTCTCAGGAGGGGGAAGCAGTGCAGCACCAACACTGTTTATAGTGGGGATTGTGTGCTGCTGACCTCGACTCGGGACGTTGTGGGTCAGTGGGCGGAATACTTCGAAGACCTCCTCAATCCCACCAACATGTCTTCCATTAAGGAAGCTGGGCCTGGGGACTCTGGGCTGGGCTCTCCAATCTCTGTGGGCGAGGTCGCCGAGGTGGTTAAAAAGCTCCTCGGTGGCAGGGCCCCGGGGGTGGATGAGATCCGCCCGGAGTTCCTCAAGGTCCTGGATGTTGTGGGGTTGTGTTGGCTGACACGACTCTTCAACATTGCATGGACATCGGGGGCAGTCCCCCTGGATTGGCAGACTGGGGTGGTGGTCCCCCTATTCAAAAAGGGGGACCGGAGGGTGTGCTCCAATTACAGGGGAGTCACACTCTTAAGCCTCCACGGCAAGGTCTATTCGGGGGTGCTGGAGAGGAGGGTCCGTCGGATAGTCGAACCTCGGATTCAGGAAGAGCAGTGTGGTTTCCGTCCTGGTCGTGGAATGCTGGACCAGCTCTACACCCTCAGCAGGGTCCTGGAGGGTGCATGGGAGTTCGCCCAACAAGTCTACATGTGCTTTGTGGACTTGGAGAAGGCGTTCGACCGTGTCCCTCGGGGGGCCCTGTGGGGGTTTCTCCGGGAGTACGGGGTGCCGGGCCCTTTGATACGGGCTGTCAGGTCCCTGTATGACCGGTGTCAGAGTATGGTCCGCATTGCCGGCAGTAAGTCGGGCTCGTTTCCAGTGAGAGTTGGACTCCGCCAGGGCTGCCCTTTGTCACCAATTCTGTTCATTACCTTTATGGACAGAATTTCTAGGCGCAGCCAAGGTGTTGAGGGGATCCGTTTTGGTGGCCTTAGGATTGCGTCTCTGCTTTTTGCAGATGATGTGGTCCTGTTGGCTTCATCAAGTCGTGATCTGCAGCTCTCGCTGGATCGGTTCGTAGCCGAGTGTGAAGCCGCCGGGATGGGGATCAGTGCCTCCAAATCTGAGGCCATGGTCTTGAGCCGGAAAAGGGTAGAGTGCCTTCTCCGGGCCAGGGGGGGTGTCCTGCCCCAAGTGGAGAGTTTAAGTATCTTGGGATCTTGTTCACGAATGAGGGAAGAAGGGAGCGGGAGATCGACAGGCGGATTGGTGCAGCGTCTGCCGTGAAGCGGGCACTGTACCGGTCCGTCGTGGTGAAGAGAGAGCTGAGTCAAAAAGCGAAGCTCTCGATTTACCGGTCGATCTACGTTCCTACCCTCATCTATGGTCATAAACTCTGGGTCATGACCGAAAGAACGAGATCGCGGATACAAGCGGCCGAAATGGGTTTCCTCCGTAGGGTGGCTGGGCTCTCCCTTAGAGATAGGGTGAGAAGCTCGGCCATCCGGGAGGGACTCGGAGTAGAGCCGCTGCTCCTCCACGTCGAGAGGAGCCAGTTGAGGTGGCTTGGGCATCTGTTTAGGATGCCTCCTGGACGCCTCCCTGATGAGGTGTTCTGGGCACGTCCCACCGGGGAAGACCCAGGACACGCTGGAGAGACTATGTTTCTCGGCTGGCCTGGGAACGCCTTGGGGTTCCTCCTGAAGAGCTGGAAGAAGTGGCTGGGGAGAGGGAAGTCTGGGCCTCCCTTCTTAAGCTGCTGCCCCCGCGACCCAACCCCGGATAAGCGGAGGAAGATGGATGGATGGATGGATGGATGGATGGATGGATGGATGGATGGATGGATACTCTGTTGTATTTTTGGTTTGTAATTGTTCCATTTAAGGAACAAAAGGGAGAATTTGTGGAATGGTATTTTTCTTTAACCTGTTTGTCAGTGATGTTAAAGTCTGTTTTTTCTCTTTTCCTCAATAAAAATTATCACTTAGAAGTCTTGCTGAGATAAAAGGAAAGGAAGGACATTTGAACGGAAGTTTCCCCCTACTGTAGGTTAGATAAGGGGGGAACAAGTCAAGATTCTCACGTCCTGGTGTGAACAGAAAACAATTGTCATCTCTGTCCTTTGATGAGCTAAAGTGTTTTCTCTTGGGAAATGTTAATGTGTGGGTAGTCCCCTTTTTATGCAGGGGTTGGCATGCTGCAGCCTCCGAACATCACTGAGCTGCATTTAGGCTGGTTGTATGTTCTCCTTTGCAAAGTGAAATTAAAGCCTTTTCTTCCTATAAAATCAACTCTCAGCGCTCCTATATTTTTTTTAACTCGACACGATTTATAAACCAGAGCCCTTTATAAACCAAACCCAGTTATAAACCAGAGCCTGATATAAACCAGAGCCCTTTATAAACCAAAGCCTGTTATAAACCAGAGCCCGTTATAAACCAAAGCCGGTTATAAACCAGAGCCGGTTATAAACCAGAGCCCGTTATAAACCAGAGCCCTTTATAAACCAGAGCCAGTTATAAACCAGAGCCCTTTATAAACCAAAGCCCTTTATAAACCAAAGCCGGTTATAAACCAGAGCCTGTTATAAACCAGAGCCCTTTATAAACCAGAGCCCGTTATAAACCAGAGCCCTTTATAAACCAGAGCCCTTTATAAACCAGAGCCCGTTATAAACCAGAGCCCTTTATAAACCAGAGCCCTTTATAAACCAGAGCCAGTTATAAACCAGAGCCCTTTATAAACCAGAGCCCGTTATAAACCAGAGCCCTTTATAAACCAGAGCCCTTTATAAACCAGAGCCCTTTATAAACCAAAGCCCTTTATAAACCAAAGCCCTTTATAAACCAGAGCCCTTTATAAACCAAAGCCCTTTATAAACCAGAGCCGGTTATAAACCAGAGCCTGTTATAAACCAGAGCCCTTTATAAACCAGAGCCCTTTATAAACCAAAGCCGGTTATAAACCAGAGCCCGTTTTAAACCAAAGCCCTTTATAAACCAAAGCCGGTTATAAACCAGAGCCTGTTATAAACCAAAGCCCTTTATAAGCCAGAGCCCTTTAAAAACCAGAGCCCTTTATAAACCAGAGCCCTTTATAAACCAGAGCCCGTTATAAACCAGAGCCCTTTATAAACCAGAGCCCGTTATAAACAAGAGCCCTTTATAAACCAAAGCCCGATAAAAAACCAAAGCCCTTTAGAAACCAAAGCCCTGTAGAAACCAAAGCCCTTTAGAAACCAAGGCCTTTACAAACCAAAACCCTTTATATACCAGAGCTGGTTATAAACAAGAGCCTGTTATAAACCAGAGCACTTTATAAACCAGAGCCCTTTATAAACCAATGCCGGTTATAAACCAGAGCCCGTTATAAACCATAGCCCGTTAAAAACCAGAACCCTTTATAAACCAGAGCTCTTTATTAACCAAAGCCTTTTATAAACCAGAGCCGGTTATAATCCAGAGCCCGTTATAAACCAGACACCGTTATAAACCAGAGCCCGTTATAAACCAGACACCTTTATAAACCAGAGCCCTTTATAAACCAGAGCCCTTTATAAACCAAACCCAGTTATAAACCAGAGCCTGATATAAACCAGAGCCCTTTATAAACCAAAGCCTGTTATAAACCAGAGCCCGTTATAAACCAAAGCCTGTTATAAACCAGAGCCCTTTATAAACCAGAGCCTGTTATAAACCAGAGCCCTTTATAAACCAAAGCCGGTTATAAACCAGAGCCAGTTATAAACCAGAGCCCTTTATAAACCAAAGCCGGTTATAAACCAGAGCCTGTTATAAACCAGAGCCCTTTATAAACCAGAGCCCGTTATAAACCAGAGCCTGTTATAAACCAGAGCCCGTTATAAACCAGAGCCCTTTATAAACCAGAGCCCTTTATAAACCAGAGCCCTTTATAAACCAAACCCAGTTATAAACCAGAGCCTGATATAAACCAGAGCCCTTTATAAACCAAAGCCTGTTATAAACCAGAGCCTGTTATAAACCAGAGCCGGTTATAAACCAGAGCCCGTTATAAACCAGAGCCCTTTATAAACCAGAGCCCTTTATAAACCAAAGCCGGTTATAAACCAGAGCCTGTTATAAACCAGAGCCCTTTATAAACCAAAGCCGGTTATAAACCAGAGCCTGTTATAAACCAGAGCCCTTTATAAACCAGAGCCCGTTATAAACCAGAGCCTGTTATAAACCAGAGCCCGTTATAAACCAGACACCTTTATAAACCAGAGCCCTTTATAAACCAGAGCCCTTTATAAACCAAACCCAGTTATAAACCAGAGCCTGATATAAACCAGAGCCCTTTATAAACCAAAGCCTGTTATAAACCAGAGCCCGTTATAAACCAAAGCCGGTTATAAACCAGAGCCGGTTATAAACCAGAGCCCGTTATAAACCAGAGCCCTTTATAAACCAGAGCCAGTTATAAACCAAAGCCGGTTATAAACCAGAGCCTGTTATAAACCAGAGGCCTTTATAAACCAGAGCCGTTATAAACCAGAGCCCTTTATAAACCAAAGCCCTTTATAAACCAAAGCCGGTTATAAACCAGAGCCTGTTATAAACCAGAGCCCTTTATAAACCAGAGCCCTTTATAAACCAGAGCCCTTTATAAACCAAAGCCTGTTATAAACCAGAGCCCTTTATAAACCAAAGCCGGTTATAAACCAGAGCCCGTTATAAACCAGAGCCAGTTATAAACCAAAGCCGGTTATAAACCAGAGCCTGTTATAAACCAGAGGCCTTTATAAGCCAGAGCCCTTTATAAACCAAACCCAGTTATAAACCAGAGCCTGATATAAACCAGAGCCCTTTATAAACCAGAGCCCTTTATAAACCAAAGCCCTTTATAAACCAGAGCCTGTTATAAACCAGAGCCCTTTATAAACCAGAGCCCTTTATAAACCAAAGCCGGTTATAAACCAGAGCCTGTTATAAACCAGAGGCCTTTATAAACCAGAGCCCGTTATAAACCAGAGCCCTTTATAAACCAGAGCCCTTTATAAACCAAAGCCAGTTATAAACCAGAGCCCTTTATAAACCAGAGCCCTTTATAAACCAAAGCCCTTTATAAACCAGAGCCGGTTATAAACCAGAGCCCGTTATAAACCAGAGCCCTTTATAAACCAGAGCCCTTTATAAACCAAAGCCCTTTATAAACCAGAGCCCGTTATAAACCAGAGCCCGTTATAAACCAGAGCCCTTTATAAACCAGAGCCCTTTATAAACCAGAGCCCTTTATAAACCAGAGCCCTTTATAAACCAAAGCCCTTTATAAACCAAAGCCCTTTATAAACCAGAGCCCTTTATAAACCAAAGCCCTTTATAAACCAGAGCCCTTTATAAACCAGAGCCTGTTATAAACCAGAGCCCTTTATAAACCAGAGCCCTTTATAAACCAAAGCCCGATAAAAAACCAAAGCCCTTTAGAAACCAAAGCCCTTTAGAAACCAAGGCCTTTACAAACCAAAACCCTTTATATACCAGAGCTGGTTATAAACAAGAGCCTGTTATAAACCAGAGCACTTTATAAACCAGAGCCCTTTATAAACCAATGCCGGTTATAAACCAGAGCCTGTTATAAACCATAGCCCGTTAAAAACCAGAACCCTTTATAAACCAGAGCCCTTTATTAACCAAAGCCTTTTATAAACCAGAGCCGGTTATAAACCAGAGCCCGTTATAAACCAGAGCCCGTTATAAACCAGAGCCCGTTATAAACCAGAGCCCTTTATAAACCAGAGCCCTTTATAAACCAGAGCCCTTTATAAACCAAACCCAGTTATAAACCAGAGCCTGATATAAACCAGAGCCCTTTATAAACCAAAGCCTGTTATAAACCAGAGCCCGTTATAAACCAAAGCCGGTTATAAACCAGAGCCCTTTATAAACCAGAGCCTGTTATAAACCAGAGCCCTTTATAAACCAAAGCCGGTTATAAACCAGAGCCAGTTATAAACCAGAGCCCTTTATAAACCAAAGCCGGTTATAAACCAGAGCCTGTTATAAACCAGAGCCCTTTATAAACCAGAGCCCGTTATAAACCAGAGCCCGTTATAAACCAGAGCCCGTTATAAACCAGAGCCCTTTATAAACCAGAGCCCTTTATAAACCAGAGCCCTTTATAAACCAAACCCAGTTATAAACCAGAGCCTGATATAAACCAGAGCCCTTTATAAACCAAAGCCGGTTATAAACCAGAGCCGTTATAAACCAGAGCCCTTTATAAACCAGAGCCCTTTATAAACCAAAGCCGGTTATAAACCAGAGCCAGTTATAAACCAAAGCCCTTTATAAACCAGAGCCTGTTATAAACCAGAGCCCTTTATAAACCAGAGCCCTTTATAAACCAAAGCCGGTTATAAACCAGAGCCTGTTATAAACCAGAGCCCTTTATAAACCAGAGCCCGTTATAAACCAGAGCCCTTTATAAACCAGAGCCCTTTATAAACCAGAGCCAGTTATAAACCAGAGCCCTTTATAAACCAAAGCCCTTTATAAACCAAAGCCCTTTATAAACCAGAGCCGGTTATAAACCAGAGCCCGTTATAAACCAGAGCCCTTTATAAACCAGAGCCAGTTATAAACCAAAGCCCTTTATAAACCAGAGCCTGTTATAAACCAGAGCCCTTTATAAACCAGAGCCCTTTATAAACCAAAGCCCTTTATAAACCAAAGCCGGTTATAAACCAGAGCCTGTTATAAACCAGAGGCCTTTATAAACCAGAGCCTGTTATAAACCAGAGCCCTTTATAAACCAGAGCCCTTTATAAACCAGAGCCAGTTATAAACCAGAGCCCTTTATAAACCAAAGCCCTTTATAAACCAAAGCCCTTTATAAACCAAAGCCCTTTAGAAACCAAGGCCTTTACAAACCAAAACCCTTTATATACCAGAGCTGGTTATAAACAAGAGCCTGTTATAAACCAGAGCACTTTATAAACCAGAGCCCTTTATAAACCAATGCCGGTTATAAACCAGAGCCCGTTATAAACCATAGCCCGTTAAAAACCAGAACCCTTTATAAACCAGAGCTCTTTATAAACCAAAGCCTTTTATAAACCAGAGCCGGTTATAAACCAGAGCCCGTTATAAACCAGAGCCCGTTATAAACCAGAGCCCGTTATAAACCAGAGCCTGTTATAAACCAGAGCCCTTTATAAACCAAAGCCGGTTATAAACCAGAGCCCGTTATAAACCAAAGCCCTTTATAAACCAAAGCCGGTTATAAACCAGAGCCTGTTATAAACCAGAGCCCTTTATAAACCAGAGCCCGTTATAAACCAGAGCCCTTTATAAACCAAAGCCCGATAAAAAACCAAAGCCCTTTAGAAACCAAAGCCCTTTAGAAACCAAAGCCCTTTAGAAACCAAGGCCTTTACAAACCAAAACCCTTTATATACCAGAGCTGGTTATAAACAAGAGCCTGTTATAAACCAGAGCACTTTATAAACCAGAGCCCTTTATAAACCAAAGCCGGTTATAAACCAGAGCCCGTTATAAACCAGAGCCCGTTATAAACCAGAGCCCTTTATAAACCAGAGCCCTTTATAAACCAGAGCCCTTTATAAACCAAAGCCAGTTATAAACCAGAGCCCTTTATAAACCAAAGCCGGTTATAAACCAGAGCCTGTTATAAACCAGAGCCCTTTATAAACCAAAGCCTGTTATAAACCAGAGCCCGTTATAAACCAAAGCCGGTTATAAACCAGAGCCGGTTATAAACCAGAGCCCGTTATAAACCAGAGCCCTTTATAAACCAAAGCCGGTTATAAACCAGAGCCAGTTATAAACCAGAGCCCTTTATAAACCAGAGCCCTTTATAAACCAAAGCCGGTTATAAACCAGAGCCAGTTATAAACCAGAGCCCTTTATAAACCAAAGCCGGTTATAAACCAGAGCCCGTTATAAACCAGAGCCAGTTATGAACCAAAGCCGGTTATAAACCAGAGCCTGTTATAAACCAGAGGCCTTTATAAGCCAGAGCCGTTATAAACCAGAGCCCTTTATAAACCAAAGCCCTTTATAAACCAAACCCAGTTATAAACCAGAGCCTGATATAAACCAGAGCCCTTTATAAACCAGAGCCCTTTATAAACCAAAGCCAGTTATAAACCAGAGCCTGTTATAAACCAGAGCCCTTTATAAACCAAAGCCTGTTATAAACCAGAGCCAGTTATAAACCAGAGCCCTTTATAAACCAAAGCCGTTATAAACCAGAGCCCTTTATAAACCAAAGCCCTTTATAAACCAAACCCAGTTATAAACCAGAGCCTGATATAAACCAGAGCCCTTTATAAACCAGAGCCTGTTATAAACCAGAGCCCGTTATAAACCAGAGCCCGTTATAAACCAGAGCCCTTTATAAACCAGAGCCCTTTATAAACCAAAGCCTGTTATAAACCAGAGCCCTTTATAAACCAGAGCCCTTTATAAACCAAACCCAGTTATAAACCAGAGCCTGATATAAACCAGAGCCCTTTATAAACCAAAGCCTGTTATAAACCAGAGCCCGTTATAAACCAAAGCCGGTTATAAACCAGAGCCGGTTATAAACCAGAGCCCGTTATAAACCAGAGTCCTTTATAAACCAGAGCCAGTTATAAACCAAAGCCCTTTATAAACCAGAGCCTGTTATAAACCAGAGCCGGTTATAAACCAGAGGCCTTTATAAACCAAAGCCCTTTATAAACCAAAGCCGGTTATAAACCAGAGCCTGTTATAAACCAGAGGCCTTTATAAGCCAGAGCCTGTTAAAAACCAGAGCCCTTTATAAACCAGAACCCTTTATAAACCAGAGCCAGTTATAAACCAGAGCCCTTTATAAACCAAAGCCCTTTATAAACCAAAGCCCTGTAAAAACCAAAGCCCTTTAGAAACCAAGGCCTTTACAAACCAAAACCCTTTATATACCAGAGCTGGTTATAAACAAGAGCCTGTTATAAACCAGAGCACTTTATAAACCAGAGCCCTTTATAAACCAATGCCGGTTATAAACCAGAGCCCGTTATAAACCATAGCCCGTTAAAAACCAGAACCCTTTATAAACCAGAGCTCTTTATTAACCAAAGCCTTTTATAAACCAGAGCCGGTTATAATCCAGAGCCCGTTATAAACCAGAGCCCTTTATAAACCAAAGCCAGTTATAAACCAGAGCCTGTTATAAACCAGAGCCCTTTATAAACCAGAGCCCTTTATAAACCAAACCCAGTTATAAACCAGAGCCTGTTATAAACCAGAGCCCTTTATAAACCAGAGCCCTTTATAAACCAAAGCCAGTTATAAACCAGAGCCCGTTATAAACCAAAGCCCTTTATAAACCAAAGCCGGTTATAAACCAGAGCCAGTTATAAACCAAAGCCCTTTATAAACCAGAGCCCGTTATAAACCAGAGCCCTTTATAAACCAGAGCCCTTTATAAACCAGAGCCCGTTATAAACCAGAGCCCTTTATAAACCAGAGCCCTTTATAAACCAGAGCCAGTTATAAACCAGAGCCCTTTATAAACCAGAGCCCGTTATAAACCAGAGCCCTTTATAAACCAGAGCCCTTTATAAACCAGAGCCCTTTATAAACCAAAGCCCTTTATAAACCAAAGCCCTTTATAAACCAAAGCCCTTTATAAACCAAAGCCCTTTATAAACCAGAGCCGGTTATAAACCAGAGCCTGTTATAAACCAGAGCCCTTTATAAACCAGAGCCCTTTATAAACCAAAGCCGGTTATAAACCAGAGCCCGTTATAAACCAAAGCCCTTTATAAACCAAAGCCGGTTATAAACCAGAGCCTGTTATAAACCAGAGCCCTTTATAAGCCAGAGCCCTTTATAAACCAGAGCCCTTTATAAACCAGAGCCCTTTATAAACCAGAGCCCTTTATAAACCAGAGCCCGTTATAAACAAGAGCCCTTTATAAACCAAAGCCAGATAGAAACCAAAGCCCTTTAGAAACCAAAGCCCTGTAGAAACCAAAGCCCTTTAGAAACCAAGGCCTTTACAAACCAAAACCCTTTATATACCAGAGCTGGTTATAAACAAGAGCCTGTTATAAACCAGAGCACTTTATAAACCAGAGCCCTTTATAAACCAATGCCGGTTATAAACCAGAGCCCGTTATAAACCATAGCCCGTTAAAAACCAGAACCCTTTATAAACCAGAGCTCTTTATTAACCAAAGCCTTTTATAAACCAGAGCCGGTTATAATCCAGAGCCCGTTATAAACCAGACACCGTTATAAACCAGAGCCCTTTATAAACCAAACCCAGTTATAAACCAGAGCCTGTTATAAACCAGAGCCCTTTATAAACCAGAGCCCGTTATAAACCAGAGCCCGTTATAAACCAGAGCCCGTTATAAACCAGACACCTTTATAAACCAGAGCCCTTTATAAACCAGAGCCCTTTATAAACCAAACCCAGTTATAAACCAGAGCCTGATATAAACCAGAGCCCTTTATAAACCAAAGCCTGTTATAAACCAGAGCCCGTTATAAACCAAAGCCGGTTATAAACCAGAGCCGGTTATAAACCAGAGCCCGTTATAAACCAGAGCCCTTTATAAACCAGAGCCAGTTATAAACCAAAGCCCTTTATAAACCAGAGCCTGTTATAAACCAGAGCCCTTTATAAACCAGAGCCCTTTATAAACCAAAGCCAGTTATAAACCAGAGCCCGTTATAAACCAAAGCCCTTTATAAACCAAAGCCGGTTATAAACCAGAGCCAGTTATAAACCAGAGCCCTTTATAAACCAGAGCCCGTTATAAACCAGAGCCCTTTATAAACCAGAGCCCTTTATAAACCAGAGCCCGTTATAAACCAGAGCCCTTTATAAACCAGAGCCCTTTATAAACCAGAGCCAGTTATAAACCAGAGCCCTTTATAAACCAGAGCCCGTTATAAACCAGAGCCCTTTATAAACCAGAGCCCTTTATAAACCAGAGCCCTTTATAAACCAAAGCCCTTTATAAACCAAAGCCCTTTATAAACCAGAGCCCTTTATAAACCAAAGCCCTTTATAAACCAGAGCCGGTTATAAACCAGAGCCTGTTATAAACCAGAGCCCTTTATAAACCAGAGCCCTTTATAAACCAAAGCCGGTTATAAACCAGAGCCTGTTATAAACCAAAGCCCTTTATAAACCAGAGCCTTTTATAAACCAGAGCCCTTTATAAACCAGAGCCCTTTATAAACCAGAGCCCTTTATAAACCAGAGCCCGTTATAAACAAGAGCCCTTTATAAACCAAAGCCCGATATAAACCAAAGCCCTTTAGAAACCAAAGCCCTGTAGAAACCAAAGCCCTTTAGAAACCAAGGCCTTTACAAACCAAAACCCTTTATATACCAGAGCTGGTTATAAACAAGAGCCTGTTATAAACCAGAGCACTTTATAAACCAGAGCCCTTTATAAACCAATGCCGGTTATAAACCAGAGCCCGTTATAAACCATAGCCCGTTAAAAACCAGAACCCTTTATAAACCAGAGCTCTTTATTAACCAAAGCCTTTTATAAACCAGAGCCGGTTATAATCCAGAGCCCGTTATAAACCAGACACCGTTATAAACCAGAGCCCGTTATAAACCAGACACCTTTATAAACCAGAGCCCTTTATAAACCAGAGCCCTTTATAAACCAAACCCAGTTATAAACCAGAGCCTGATATAAACCAGAGCCCTTTATAAACCAAAGCCTGTTATAAACCAGAGCCCGTTATAAACCAAAGCCGGTTATAAACCAGAGCTGCTTATAAACCAGAGCCCGTTATAAACCAGAGCCCTTTATAAACCAAAGCCTGTTATAAACCAGAGCCAGTTATAAACCAGAGCCCTTTATAAACCAAAGCCGGTTATAAACCAGAGCCTGTTATAAAGCAGAGGCCTTTATAAACCAGAGCCGTTAAAAACCAGAGCCCTTTATAAACCAAAGCCCTTTAGAAACTATAGAAGCAAATTGTGTTGCCTTATGTTATTGTGACCTTAAGCTCACTTGATAACACAGAGCAAGCAGGATTGGAAGTCATGCACCAATCTTGGCAATAACAATGTTAGCAGAATCAACTTTTCAGCACAGCGTTCAACGTGACAGCATGAGACTCAGTCAGTTTTGGTGTTGTTCCTCCTTTGTTTGAAGGACACACCCTTTATTATACACGAGTGTGTTAAATTAGACAGGTCACGTGATGTGACAAACAATCATCCAATAATGATCAAAACAACAACAAATGAGAGCACAAAAACATTCATAATGTCAACACCCCCACTTGCTCATATTTGGGTAACTTCCTCTAACTCTTAATACTTCAACCAAAATACATTCATGATACACCGAACATAAACATTTCATACTTCCTCAACTTAAGCTTTGTTGCTGGTTTAGTTAGTACATCTGCAACCATTTCATTAGTTGGACAGTACTCTAGAAAGACTTTTCCTTCATTTACAACTGATCTGACAAAATGATATTTAATATCAATATGTTTACATCTTTGTCTATACACAGGATTTTTGGCTAAGGATATGGTACCCTGATTGTCCTCATAAATCTTAGCCAAATAATCCAAACCATCCATGTTGAACAACAGTTGTTTCAGGTATAAGCATTCCTGTAGAGTAGCAGCTAGTGCCATGTACTCTGCCTCACATGTAGATAGAGCTACTGTGGGTTGTCTTTTGGTTTTCCATGAGACTAACGGACCATCTTTACTTAGACTCATACAATAACCAGTTGTACTTCTTCGATCTGATACATCACCTGCCCAATCTGCATCACTGTATGCATATATAATGTCATCACAGGCACCCTTTTTAAAATATAGTTCTTTATCTTGTGTGCCTTTTAGATACCGGAAAACATGCTTTACAGTATTCCACTGCTCTGTGGTTGGGTTTGCAAAGTACTGTGCCAGTTTACTTACTACATAGCTTAAATCTGGTCTTGTACATGTTGACAAATAGATTAAGCTTCCTACTGCCTCCCTGTATTTTCTGACATCACTCATTAATTCTGCATTATCATCATAGTTAAGTTTCTGCTCACAAGGGGTAGTTTGTGGCTTACAGTTCTCCATATTGAACTTTTCCAGTATTTTCCTCACATACTTTGACTGTGACATTTTAATACTGTCAACATCTCTCTCAAAGTCAATGCCAAGAAAATGTGTCAACTTTCCCAAGTCCTTCATCCTAAATTTGGATGCAAGTTTCTCTTTTACATCTCTAAGGATATTTGTATCACTGGCAGCAATAATCAAATCATCGACCCATATAATGATAAACACAGTTTCAGTATCAGTAATCTTTGTGTAAACACAATGATCAGCAGGGTTTTGAACAAACTTGATTTCACATAGGTAGTCATGCAACATTTTGTTCCAGTTTCTGCCCGACTGTTTAAGTCCATAAAGAGATTTTTGCAGTTTATACACCAGTCTTTCATTTTCTTGAGATTCCTTCTTGTAGCCCTCTGGTTGTTCAATATAAAGTTCACACTCAATTGCGGCATGTAAATATGCTGTCTTTACATCCATCTGGTGAACAAACATGTTCTCCTGTGCCACCTTTTGCATCAACACTCTGATGCTCGTCATGCTAGCAGTTGGTGAGAAGGTTTCATCATAGTTCACACCTTTCTTTTGACTGAATCCATTAGCAACATATCTAGCCTTATATTTGTCTGATCCATCACTATTCCTTTTAATTGCATACACCCATTTACCCCCCACTACAGCTTTACCTACAGGTAAGTTGGTCAGGGAAAAAGTAACATTGTCCTTTAATGACTCCATTTCCTCATCCATTGCTGTAACCCACTCTTTTGCATTCACAGATGTTACAGCTTCTTTGTAGGTTTGAGGTACTCCACTTATCAGTCTGTAACAATAATCAATGTTGGCTATCTCCTCTTCATCAATGCTACATACATAGTCATCTAAATAACCTGGTTTCTTTCTCTCTCTGACAGGGTATCGCTTCTCAGGTTCTTCTTGTTTGGTTGTGTGACTGGTACTCGCCATTGGTGGTTCTTCTGTTTTCAGTTTATGATCAGAAACATTTACTGGATCAGCATCTGAAGCTTTGGTTGCTCTGGGACAAATTCTAATCATATCCTCATCATCATCCAAAGTTACATCCATCTCATTTCTCTCTTTGGATACAAATTCCACAAGCCTGTGTTTCTGGACTTTCCTGCTGTTTGGATAGTAGACCATATAGGCTGGACTATTCTTGTCATACCCTATAAAAATGCATTTTTCACACCTTGAATCCAGCTTCCCTTTCTCTCGTTTGTAAGTGTAACAAACACATCCAAACTCGTGCATCCTAGAAATGTTAGGTTTTCTGCCCGTCAACATGAAATAAGGCGTTTGCTTTGTGCGATTATTAAAACATCTGTTTCGCACTACAGCAGCTGTCTGAACTGCATATGGCCATAACATTTTTGGTAACTCAGCATCGATTAACATACATCTAGCCATGTCAAATAGAGTTCTCCAGTTTCGTTCTGCCGTACCATTTTGATGTGGAGAATATGGTGCTGATGTCTCATGTCTGATACCATTTCTGCTCAGTAATGCCTGGTAATCTTTTCCTGTGAATTCTGTACCATTGTCTGACCTCATACATTTAATCTTTCCATGTGGGGCCATGTCAGCAATAAACTTTTCAGTTGCTTGTACTGAGTCACTCTTGTTTTTCAAAAAATATACAAAGACTGCACTGGAATAATCATCTGTGAAGGATAATGCATATCTGTGACCATCTTTGGACATTGGGTCTATAGGTCCTGCTAAATCTGTGTGGACCATTGCTAATGGTTCTTTAGCTCTTGCATCTGGCTCCTTGTTCCTAGTTTGAACAAATTTTCCTTTTGTGCAGACTTCACAATATGGCATTGGGTCACCTCTCCCTTTAATTTCCATGCCCTGAACAACATTTTCTAGCTTCAGTACATCTCTGTAATTGCAATGTCCAAGAATCTCATGCCAACTTTGTAAGTCATAACATTTTTTACACTGATCACCACATTCATTGTCCATTGTTTGTAAGTAATACAGTTTGTTACATACGTGAATGGGGAACTTGGTTCCGTCTCTGAGAAGAACGTTCTTTCCTTCTTTGAAGATCACTGTTGCCCCCGTGGATGTTGCAGCTTTCACTGAGAAGATGTCTTGCGGGTATGAAGGGATGTACAATGCATTCCATAGCACTGTTTTAAGACGTCGACCTCTGCTGTCGATCAAACACACTTCCGCGTCTCCTCGTTGCTTAGCAACCCCAAAACGCCTGGATCCATCAGCCAATTCCACGCAGTGCGTCTCGGCCTGGAAACTTTCATCAAGCCTCCGAAACTTCCTGATGTCAGTGATTATGTGCGATGTCGCACCAGCGTCCACCATCAGACCTCTCCTCTTGATGCCGTCCATTCGCATGTCAGCGTCGCTCACCCCGGAAAGCAAACTCTTTGGCGTCGCCCGTCTCTTCGGCTACTTTCCGCGCGTTGTCCCGTTGTTTTCTCCGTCTGCAGGTTGCGTTGCTGTGGCTGTTATTCTTACAGTAACTGCACCACTGCTTCCGCTGGCAGTTTCTGCTTATGTGGCCTTTCATCCCACATTTAAAGCACACAATCTCAGAACTTTCTGCTCCAGGATCATTTACACCTCTTGGTGCGCGTTTCGAGCCAGAATGTGCTTTAGCTTTCATCACATTGTCCTCAGACACTGTAGCACGCATATTTTCAACGTCTTCAAAACTTCTGAGTTTAGTTTTAAACTCTGCAAAAGTCAACTTATCACCATCTTCGCTCTGAGTGATATAAATAGCGAATGGCTTAAATGTCTCTGGAAGTCCTTTCAGGATCATGGCGATCAGAAGTCCGTCGCTCAGCGCCTCACCTGCACTTCTTAAAGCGGTGATCGCGGTCTCAGCTCTGATGATGTACTCCGTAACCGACTCACAGGGTGATTTCTGCAGTGAAGTCAGCTCAGTATACAGGTTGATCACTCTGGGCTTTCCTTTGCCAGCATAATGGGCCCGCAGGATTCCCAGCGCTGCACGCCCGTCGTCTGCCGCGTCATGCATGATAAGTGATAGACTCTTGTCATCCAAAAACTGAATGAGCTCTGCATAAGCCTCAGCGTTTTTCGTCGCATCTTCCTCTTCATTGTCATCATCGGAGGGGCTTGTCAAAATTGTCTGTTTCAGCCCTTGCAATTGAAGATGTCCTAAAAACTTTGTTTCCCATAGTTCATAATTTTTCTCGTCTCCATCAAAGAGAAGTCTTGACCAGCGGCTGTGTGCCATGTCTTTTTCTCTTCTGTTCATTTTTACAGAGCAGGTGCTCACTGTCTGTCTGGACATTCACCAGTTTCTGTATTGATTCTGGACATTCTGGGCCCATAACCTGTTAGCAGAATCAACTTTTCAGCACAGCGTTCAACGTGACAGCATGAGACTCAGTCAGTTTTCGTGTTGTTCCTCCTTTGTTTGAAGGACACACCCTTTATTATACACGAGTGTGTTAAATTAGACAGGTCACGTGATGTGACAAACAATCATCCAATAATGATCAAAACAACAACAAATGAGAGCACAAAAACATTCATAATGTCAACAAACAACATGTTTACGAGCTGGAAGTCATGCGCCAATCTTTGCAATAACAGGATGTTTACAAACTAGAAGTCACAAGTCTTGACAAAGCAGGGTCTTTCAGGCCCACACGCATGCAATCGGGTCACAGGACAAGAACTCCCAGAAGGTTCTACAGAGCGTCCAGTCGTGCGCGTGCATCCACACCGTGCAATGTTGAAACTATATAAACGCCCAGATTTGAAGGAGAGTTGAGAAAAGCCAGATGTGTTCTGTTGAAATGTTCAGCGCTCGATAAGTGGACAGCCTGTCAATTTGATCTTTGAAATAAATGCTTCTTCTCCCGTCCTGGGGCAATCAGATGATCGACTGAAGGTGTCCTGATTTTTGACATTGTACCATTGAAAGCCACAACATTTGGTGCATTGGCCAGGCTGAGAAAGATCCGGGGCCACTAACGTGCGGAGGCTTCCAGCCAGCAGGAGTGAGCTGTGGGGCGCCCTCCAGGATCACTTCAGGATCACTGAAGAAAGTCACAGGAGACGGTGAGTTAAATCCCTTGCTCCTATTTTAATGACTGATATAAAGCAGATCACTTAAGCTGTTTGGAAGCTACCCGCACATCTAACTGTATCAGGCGATTGTCTGTTT